>NW_027069892.1:350559-393791 GCF_002906115.3 Quercus suber
AAAAAAAAAAAGAAAAAAGAAATGTAATGGAATTAAGTAACCTTAATTGGATGTTTTAAAATAAAGAAATGAAAATGAATAGAATATAAGTAATCTTGTTTAAGAGTAACATAGAGGGAATTGGATGAAATTATTTTATGACAATATCACTATTAGACCCCTATTTTAAAATAAATGTTTAATATATAGGAATATTTTGGAAGTTTTAGCAAAAGAATTCATTAAATCTAATTTCATTACCTCTCATTTCTTCCAATTTTGGGTGGAATGAAAAATTTGAGGTTTTAAGGGAATAGAGAAGAATGAGTATTCCCTTCTACCCATTCTATTCCCTCAAACTTAAACTCACAAATAAGGGAATAGATTTTTCATTCTCTCCGTTAAAACTCTCAAACAAGGGAATAAAAGAATTTTCTAAAACTATTCTTTTCATTCCTTTCCATTTCATTTAATTCCTTCCTCCCAAACGAGGGCTATGTAAGGTTGTGACTTTTTTTCTTTTTTGGAGAAATAGTAAGGTTGTAACTTAAGTAGCTAAATTTTGTCCTTTACACTAATGTACTTTTGCATTTTGGAACTATAAATACGAACCAACATTAATTTGAGAGTCTTTTTATGATACAATTCCTATGTGATTTTTTAAGAGCATAATTTGAACGTTAAAATTATGATTGAAATAAATTAATTTTTTTGGTAAATATGAAAGAATTTTAATTTATGGTGTTCCCTCAATGATAATTACTTTTTAACATCAAATATAAACTGATGAATCTTGTGATATCAGTGGGCTGAAAGTCTCAGGTATTGGTGATTTTGTGACTGAGTCCTGAGAAAACAAATACAGAATCAGAGGAGACCGGTAGATTCCGGCCAAGAATCCTCTGATGGCAAAGTTAGTCTTTTTGTAATTCCAAATATATTTGATGTATCAGAATGCCCTACCCTCTCGTTGGTGAGCGCTTATATAGCATGCGAGGAACAATTACTTGTTTGATAACCGTTCCTATTATTGAGGAGTTTGAAAGATTCAGAGGTAACTTCTATAACTGCCATGGAAGTTACATTTATTTGGATCTGCATTCCACAACGGTTGTTGGACTTACTTGTAATGGTTCGACTTGTCTCTCACACCTGGTGGGAATTTGAGTCGTCTAAGGCTCAATCATGCTCAGGGCACAACAATCTCGTCCGTCCTTTAAAGATGGACAGATGAGGCTGTTATGGACGAGCATGCTCCTTCTTCCTTTCTTTTCTTTGGATGACTTATATGGATGAGATACGACTCGTGGATTTTCATTACACCATCATAAACATCAATTGATTTTTGGTGTAGATAAGATTAGAACCTTAGATATCATTTAACCACAAAAATCTCTATCAATTAAATTAACTGAACCCACAATTGAGATAAATTATTTTGGTTATAGAAGCAATTTTATTTTAAAAAATATTAAACATATCACAGATGATTTAAGGATAATTTTAATGGAGTACTAAAATTTCCTTATAATTTTTTTCTAAAAAATTTCCTTTTAAATTTATGTCAACATTAACTGTATTTTTTTTATCATCAAAACATTTTATTAACTTGAAGACTTATATTTCAACCCCACTAGTTTCTCAATATTCAAACCCTCAAACCAACAAAAAAAAAAAAAAATTGCTAATCTGTATGTATGATATGATTTAAAACTTATATTGCCTGTTATATAATGATTGCAATCTTTACTACATATGTAGTTTTAGGGGATTATAGCGTGAACAATGGTAAGAACACAAGAACAATAGGCTTAGAAGCATGGATATCATTTTCTTTTAAGGAAATATTTTCTCTTACTCAATTGAGTTTTCTATACGGTTATCAGAAAATTTATCTCAAGGATACAACTAAGCCAGAATCCTCAAGATTCAATAAACAAAATTGAAGAATCTTGTGAATTTCTCTCAAGGATACAACTCAAATCCCTAATTTCCTTCTTTTTTTTTTTTTTTTGGAAAAATTCTCACCTTTTAAAACCATCTCCCTCAAGTAGGTATGATCTAGCTCGGGTGGGTTTTACTATCTCGCTTCAGCGGCCTTCGAATGCCAATTGAGTGAACAATCCTAGCACTTTGCTAGTGAGGACTTGTTCATATCTTGCTTGAGCATGATCAATTGAAGTGTCAATCTAGGGTCCATTTGGATAGAACTTATTTTACTGAAACTGAAAACTAAAAATTGAAAATATTGTAGCAAAATAATTTTAAATGTGTGAATAGTGCCGTGGGACTCATTTTTAATGAAAAAGTTGTTGAAAAGTGAAGTTTATGGGACCTATGAACAGTGCACGGGTGCACTGTTCACTGTTGACTTAGTCAACAATTGCGGTTGAAGCAAAAAAAAAAAAAAAAAGAGGGGAAAACGCAGACTTTGTATCCAAACATATACTTGAAATCATGTTTTTAAAATACGATTTTATAGATTGTGTGTCCTACAGTGTGTAACAGGCCGTGTTAAACAATAATTAGTGACTATGATAAACTAATAGGACAAAGTTTAGCTATATATGAAATTGGTTGTAACCTAAGAATGCAACCTTACTCGATATCATTAACATTGTTATATATTTTAAAAATCTAACTGTTGGATTGCATGTTCTTTAAGCTCTAATATGTCAAATTTTGTTTATAAGCTATAAATATTATATTTTATGTATAATTTTAAACTACAAAAATTTACAATTTAAATCATTTATTAATAACTTAGCTATTGATTTTTATGTTCTAGAAATTTTGCAAGCATAGAGGATATATGAAGAAAATATAATTTAATGATAAATTTGTCAAAATTTACTTTTAATAAAAAATATTGAATAATATTGTAATTTTAAATTATGACAAATTTTGTTGTTAAATCTGGTTGAAAAACCTATCAACGAACAAACTACAAATTACTCACATCACACTCCACAGACACATGTAGAGAAAATTAATGTTTGGTGTGACTAAGTGCCCGTTTGTTTGGGCGTTTTGAGCCCAAAAGTTGGCTTTTTAAAAAAGCCAGCCCAAGTTCAATGTTTGGTGAGTATAAAACGCAACTTTTTGACAAAAGTTGCGTTTATATTTGTGAAGAAACGCGCGTTTGAGAAATGGCTTGTTTCAGTCCATAATTGTAAAAGTTGGTGTGGGCGTTTATATATATATCCATTGGGGGTGACTTCAATTACCAAAATTGCCCTTCAATAAAGGGCAAGGTGTCTTCTTCAGATCATGCACAGCCTCAGCAAATTCATCTCATCTCTCAGCTCTGCGCAAGCCAACTCTCACGCCTCTCATATCCTCTCAACTCTGCCCTCTCCGTGTCTCCTTGTGGGTAAGTCTCTCTTTTTAGCTGTCACCCGTTGAAAATCTTCTTCATCTTCTTCTTCTTTCTTCGTCTTCTTCAGCAGGCCTTCCTTTGTAATTTTTTTTTAAAAAAAAAATTTATTTGTCTAATCTAATCTGAGAAATACATTTTAAAGGTAGAGTTTTGATCAACAAAACACCAAGCAACACCAATCTGCTACCAAAACCACCAGGTACCAACACTGATCTGAATTTTTTTTTAATTTTTTTTTACCTATCAAAAAAAAAAAAATAGATCTTGCATGCTTTGTTCTTGCTAAAGATCTATTTGTTCTCTTGCTGGGTACTGAAAAAAATTTGTGGGTGCATGTTTTCTCGCCAACCCAGAAGAGAGTTATTGTTATAGATTAATGGGTATTGTTCCTTTACTTGTTTAGTTATTTGTTTTTGTTGATTGAAATTTACAGTGGTTTGAATCTTGCTATGAATGGTTTGTAGACTTGTAGCTCATAATTCTAATAGAAAAAAGACAACCCCCCCCCCCCCCCTCCTCTCCTATATGCAGGATTAGTTGCTGAGAAGCTAGAATGGGGAAATTCTGACCAGATTAACCAAATTTTACAAAAATATTCTGGAGGGTTTGATTTAGTTCTTGGAGCCGACATTTATATCCTTAAATGTTTCTTTCTTCCTCTCATTTTTGATAATTTCAAAAAAACTCACTTTTATTCAATACTTAAGTGCTAATAGTAGGATAAAGTGCATAACTGCACAAAAGCCAGAAAATTGTCAGACCTGCATCTGCAATTGACATAAAATTGAAGTAAATCTGTGAACTTGGCTAGTTGGAACAACTATTCATATCCTTCTTTGAGGATGTAATAGTTAATCTATTATGTCAATCATAGCATTTCTATGAGTTCACATTGTTCTTAATGGTTATTTTGTATGAGGTCTCTCTAATTTCTTCTATACCTTTCATTGCATTTGTTATCGTTGTTGTTACTTATGTTGTTGCACTTGTATTGAAAACATTTACCTGGCCAAGTTTCATTATCATAAGCTATGGCTGCTAAACCTAAAACATCTCTTTATCATGTATCATGCATTTCATCTTTGCTTCACACCATCACATTTCCTTGACAGTAGATAAGCTTTCAGCAGTCCAGCATTCCTTTGCTTTTTGACACTGTGAAACAGCTTCTTCAAATAAGAGGAAAAGGAAAGTGCAAATTCATACTTGCCTATGTATCCCGAGCTAAGATGTAAGTAATTCATTATTTAAAAAAAAAAAAAAAAAAACAGATGTGGATTGTGATTTTCTTCACAATGTCCAACCAAATTTTGTTGATTGCTTCATCTAATGAATTTTATGGATAGACAGTACTATTACTTCATTGTCACTGAAATATTCTATTCTAAACCCCCTAGCGCCATGTGGATTGACTAGATTCCTTAGTTGATGTGCACACCTACTGATTCTGATGTAAGTTATTGTTGAAACATTTTAGGAATATATAGAACTAATAGAATTCAAAGCCTTGGACATATATGGGTCTGATGCAAGTATGGATTGATCCAAATAGAACTCCCACTGAATTATTAGGCTACTGCTTTAAAATTTGGCCAACCCTTTTAATAAAATGATTTGGCAAAATCTAGAAGATCTGACCTATTAGGTATCACATCTTGTGTAAGGAATTTTGCAGAATAAAAATATGGTAGAAATTATAAAAAGGGGATATACATGATACTCTCTTTCTCACCTTCTTTCTTTGATTATTTATCACCCTCGCTACAATGATTTTTATCTAAGCCCAATGTCCATTTTTGTAAATGCTCTTCCATGAATATTCATTGTTCAATGGCTGTTTCTTGTACAGTACTTTATCAATATCTTCTATATCTGCCCGCTGTAGCTACTTTTTATTGATTTATTGCATGAATCTGGATTGTTAACTAGATCACAGAAACATCATGGTGGCAATTATTTTGTTAATTTTGACTGCTAGGAGATGGCTGTTGCAGATGCTAACCTTTCTCAGAATCCTTCTCTCTTACATGTTCATTTTCCTCTCTGCAGTATGGATTCATTGGTTATTAGTGAAGCTACCCGGTATGGGATGCACATAAGTGAAGTATCCGGGACTCGAAGTGTTGTTGGAAATCTTGATGGAGTCATCTTTGAGGTTACCCTTCAATAAATGCACAAGGGTAACCTTCACAGGAAATATAACCGTTGGAAGATAGAGCAAATGACTGCAACCCTTCCAATGGAGGGAAGAAGTTTTCTTGATGAGCCATTAATATACCCTAGACAAAAGCTGAGGATTCACGTTTTAAAGAAAATTGGCTTTAAATAGCCTTTTTGAGTTTGGTATGTAATTTAGTTGCTAATTGTGAGATCAGGTAGCAAGACCCTTTGTCTTTTTTTCTTTTCTTTTTCTTTTTTTTTTTGCTTTTTGGTTCCTTCTCAAGAAAGGGCTATTCCTGACTTGCTGTCTAATTGCTATCTCAATCTCCTTTTATAATTCTCTCAAAAAATAAAAATAAAAATCTTTTATAAGTGACCTGTCCTATCTAAGGAATCTGAGACTAGGTTTGGTAACTAATTTTTTTCCCTCAATTTTCTGTTTCTAAGAACAGTTTTTTTTTTTTTTTTTTCATAGTCCAAAAAAATTGTTTTCAAATTTCTAAAACAGCCACAAATGAACTCGTACCAGAGTTCAAAATCTCTCTCTCTCTCAAATCTTTGTATTTGTTTTCCAAGAATAAAAGAAAGAAATTAAATTCCAATGGCTTCCAAGGCCAAGAAAAAATATGCAGAGAAGAAGCCAACCTTGAGGAACCATTGGAATCACCATTATTACCCCCATCTACCACGACACCTTTGCCTTCTCTCTCCTCTGCCTTATGTTTCTCCATTGACCATCAATCTGTATCCCCCAATCATAACTAGGTCATCAAGAACCACCATGACAACACAATCACAGCCTTGAAGATGTGTATGTGCTCACAGAGCACATCCAGGTCGAAGAAGTGTGAGCACATCCAGGTCGAAGAAGACGTGGGATGCATGCGTAGACCCTCACACACACAACTGTTTTTTGTTCACTCTTAAATACAATTTATTGAAAACAGAAGTAGTTACCAAAAATGACCTAACGTTCCTTTGATTAATATGTGCAAAATTACAATGGGATGTACAGTTGTACAGGATGGGGGCTTCAATCCCACAATACTTATAGGATTGTCAATAAATGGTTATGCCAGTCTTCTATTCAGTATCACAAAATGTTAGAGCAAACATCTTAAGCCGCTTTGTCAATCGGTCCAATTTTCATTCACAACACTAATCTGTTTCAGAGAATTGACATCTGGAATGTCAGAATCTAAATGTAGTCAAATAGATCTGCTGGGGCTATCTGCCCATGTCAAGGGACCAATTCCTCTGACATGCAAGATGGGTTTAAATTCTTCAAGCCCTTGCCATAGGCAGCAATGAGTAGAGCCTCAGCCCTTCCTGCAAATTTCAGGATAATCAATCAAAACCAAAGCAAATGGGAAAACAATCTAATAATAATTGATATGTTAACAAAACTACATTTTCACTAACCCAGTATGTTTAAGTGATACAAATAAAAAAGATTAATTTACAAAATTTTGTCTCTCCAGAACAATGGATATTTACCCTACTTTTTATTGGTGTCACATAATAAAACTTTTATTACCCAAATGAGACAATCTAGTACACAGAAAGTGTACAAGAAGGTCCCATAAAGAAATTTTGGGAATAGTATTTACCCATGAAGTCACTTGGAATGGTCCAGACCCTTCACAAGGCAACATTTATTCTGTGGACTCTGTGGGCTTGTTGGCTAAAGACCTAACCATATATGGTATATGTCAAAACAACGATTTATACACCAAAGAGCCACACGATACTAAACTCCAACACAATACATGACTTAAGGGTTTGGCCCAAGTTCTATCATTTAATCATAACATTAACATAGGATAAATTTCTACATAATAAAGGAGACAGTATGACTACCATGATCCTTTTTTCTTTTCAGTAGCGGACTTAACGATGGAAATAATTCAGATGCAACTCTCCGGCTATTATCCTGTTAAGTCAAAATCCAACATCTATATTGAGTAAAAGGAAGTTGATAATGTTCTACTTGACGGAAAAAAGAAATACCAGAGAAAAGTTTGAAACAAAAAACACAGCCAGCATAAAGTTACAAAGTAATATCTAAAGCAAGAGAAAATCCCTAATAATTAAAAAAAATCTAGGTGCAAAGGCAAAAGATTAGAAAGTGTAATTAATAATTAAACTATCACATCAGATTTATGATTTGAATCTTTTTTTTCAACAATATAAATGTGATATCTTAAGGGTATTCTCAAATTTTTTGGGCAACCTAATGGAATAATGTTCGCATAATTATATTTGCTTTCAGCTCAATTACTGGGAAATTTGAAAGAATAACAAATCAAAGTAAGAGGACTGCATTAGATATGAATGAGAAAAGGCCCTGCTAATGTGTAAACTTAAGATCAAACCAACCTTAGTAGAGCTCTTTCCAGTGAGTTCAAATTCTTTTTTCCATGATAGAGATGGAACTGGAACAACAGAAAATCCTGAGGCAACTAAGACCCCAATCCACAATCCATACCCAAATCCTCCACTCCACCACCCCTTCATTCAGAAACAGAAAATACCATAGCATGAACTATAAGAAATTGGTAGTAAATTAAATTCAGGCAAAACTGAACACAATCTAACAATCTCAGGATGTTTTAGAAAACAAAATTTGTGAAGCAGGATGGATCAGAAGTTTAGTTTACTCTTTTTTAATGAGTAATAAACAGGTTTTATCAGACCGAAGAAAAACCTTAAGTATCCAAAATGTATGCAAAAGGTTCACCTAAAGAATAAAAAGCAAATTTCAATCAATCTATGAAATCTAAAAGAGATGAACCCAGGATGTAGCTAAAAGAAAGCCTCCATTTATACAATGATCTCAAAAATATAGACTTAAGCTACATCATAGGAAGCTCACACCATTAAATATCTTTTTGCTTCTCTCCCTCCATATAGTTCTCATGATACTTGTTTCTATATCTTTGAAACGAACCTTTCCAACATTTTTTTTTTTTTTGGGGGGTGGGGGATGCATCACTTGTACAAAATTTTCAATTATTTGAAGATTTCATTAAACTTAATCTAAAACTGCATAATCAGAAAAAAGAGTATGCACCTTTAGAGTAAGTTTGATACAATATTATCGGATGAATATGACATTGGATTTCTCTAGAAGTTCAAACCTTTTTAGCATCTCCACTAACTTCTGGTTCTTTTTCTTTTTTTGGGATAAGTACTGTTTAAAACTTCTGACATTTCATAATAATCTCAAAGTTTCTACTGTTAATGTCCATTGAGTAACGAACTTCCCATTAATGAGAAAAACTCACATGTGTAGCAGTACTCCCATTTTCAAAGGTGAGATGTCAATTCAATACAGAAATAGTGGGTGCAGGTGCAAAGGAATTAAACAAAAGAAGAAAATTTTCAGAACATTTTTTTGTTCTAACTGGAAAAAAGGTTGCTTAAAAGAAAATGTCTATGATATTCTTTCTAATCACTAACAGATTCCTTTCTAAGCATTAGGGCGAGCCCAAACTCATAAACTGGTACTTATTGAGTGGAAAACTCAAAAAGTGTCAAGATAAGATGACAAGTAACTGCAGAGTGAGCAGCTTTAATTTTGATTGCACTAGTACAGTAATGCATTAGATCAAAAGTGAACCTCTCCCTGCTGCCATGGCATAGGGGTGGGACTTAGCTGGTTTCTCTTGATCACAGTGGTAGATTAGCAAGGTTCTTTTGCACTGTTATTTGACAGAATACCAACATAACACCACAAATGGAATTGCTAAACTTTCAAGAACAAAAAATTGCAGTGATCATGATAAGAGCATAAAAAAAAGCACTACGAAAGGACAAAAACAAAATCTTCTATAGAGAAAAACCTGTTTTCCATCCTGTGGATATGGGATTGATTGTTCTATATATGCAGTAGTTCCTGAAAAATAAGAAGAGTTGGTTTATTAGAAAAAGACTCAAGAATTTATAACAAGACAGCATCCATATAAGTATATCTGTAGAAGATTGCTTCAAAAACCAACCAACGAAAGCCAGACATCTTTCCAGATGTTGCACAGCATGGGAAGATACAAAATAAAACAACATAAGGAAAGAGAAAAGCATGTATCTTCTCATAAGGATTTACCAACATAAAGGTGATGAACTCACAAGATTTAAATTAAAAAGAAAGGATCTAGTAAGGTGTCAGAATGACAGTGGAATAGAGTAGCAAATAGAAGATAAAGCAGTCAGCTGAACCTCAGTGCTCAAATCAGGCCATTTGAAAGACATAATTTTTTTTTTTGGGGGGGGTGGACCAAACAACCCACATCAAACAACCAGGAACCATATTCCATACATCGGAAGCATATTTTCCCAACCAATTACTCCAACAAGACACCAAACTCACCACAGAACCTGGCATAACCAATTGAATCCCAAAAGCTTGAACATTTGCACCCACAAAGCATAAGCTACCGGACAATGAATGAGAAGATGGTCCACAGATTCCGCTGAACAGCAGCACATACAGCACCTATTCACCAAAGGAAGGCCCCGGATATTATCCAAGGTAAGGATCCGGCCATGTGCTGCGGTCCACAAGAAGAAAGCCACCCTCTTAGGCACCTTGACTTTCCAAATCCCCTTCCAAGGGAAGTAGGCAGTATCTGTACCCCTGATCTTATGATAAAAGGACCGAGTATCAAACTTACCATTCCTATTAAGACACCAATGAGGTCTATCCCACCCAAAACCTCGTGGGATCCGAGACTGAATGAGTTCTAGGAAGGAGAAGGCAGCCTCAAATTCCCTCATGAAAATTCCTATAAAATCTCACATTCCAACATCTACTACTCCCATCCTCTTGATGCTCCAACAAATCAGAAATATAGGCTTCCTTGTCACTAGAACACGCAAATAACTGAGGATAGAGCATTTTAAGAGTGAAATCCCCAACCCCCTATCATGCCAAAAACGAATACGGGAACCATCACCCACCACAAAAACTAAGTGTTTGGAGAACCTCGCCCAACCGCATTAATACCACCAAAGGCCGCACCCGTGTGCCCTTCTACAATCTTTAGTATTCCACCCCCTTGATCCTCGCCATATTTGGTGGCAATAACCCTCCGCCAAAGACTAGTTCCTTCTTGGCCAAACCTCCATAACCATTTCCCTAGTAGAGCTTGGTTAAAGTGACCTAACTTCCTAACCTCCAAACCACCCATCTCTAGAGGTGAACACACCTTCTCCCAAGCCACCAAAGAATGTTTAAAACACTCCTCCGAAGATCCCCACAAGAATTTCCTCTGAATACGCTCCAATCTGTCAGCCACAGCTACAGGGATGGTAAATAAGGATAGATAGTATGTGGGAAGACTAGAGAGGGTACTCTTCAAGAGAGTAATCCTACCACCCTTAGACAAATATAGACGTTTCCAACCAGCCAGTTCTTCTCCATCTTCTCCAAAATGGGGTTCCAAATGGATGCAGTCTTGTACGGGGTGCCCAAAGGCATGCCCAAATATTTCATGGGCAGGCTACCCACCTTACAACTGAGAATATTAGCCAAAGCATCAATATTACCAACCTCCCCCACCGGGACAATCTCACTCTTCCCCACATTTACCTTTAATCCAGTAAAGGCTTGGAAGCAAGACAAAGCCAGTCTAATAGCCAACAACTGATCTCTAGAAGCATCACAGAACAGAATAGTATCTCTGCAAATAGCAGATGAGATATGCGAACCCCGATAGAGTTCACTGGTCCCACATGAAAACCATGAAGCAGCCCACTATCCTCGGTTTTCTTAAGGATCCGAGATAAAACTTCCATAACCAAGAGGAAAAGAAGAGGGGACAGCGGATCTCCTTGTCTCAACCCACGAGAGCTTCCAAAAAAGCCTGCCGGGGAACCATTCACAAGAACTGAGAAGCGAACAGTAGAAATGCAAGCCTTAATCCACTCCCTCCACTTCAACCCAAAGCCCATCCTATTCAACAAATAAAGAAGGGCATCCCAATTAACATGATCGTAAGCTTTTTCTATATCCAGCTTGCAAACTACACCCGGGGAATGACTCTTCAATCTACTGTCCAGGCACTCATTTGCAATTAACACTGAGTCCAAAATTTGTCTTCCACCAACAAAGGAATTTTGGGTCTCCGAGATCAAACTGTCTAAAACCACCCTCAACCTATTCGCCAACACCTTAGACAATAACTTGTAAACACTGCCCACCAAACTAATAGGCCGAAAATCCTTAATATTGACAGCATCAGATTTCTTAGGAATAAGTGTGAGGAAAGAAGCATTAAGAGACCTTTCAAAAACTGAAAACCTATGAAAATGCTTAAAAACAGCCATCACATCATCCTCCACCACCCTCCAACATTTATGAAAAAATGCCATGGTGAACCCGTCCGGGCCAGGGGCTTTATCCCCCTCCATCTCTGCCAACGCCTGGGAGACTTCTTCTTTCGAGAACTCCCTCTCAAGGGACAACCTATCACCTCCCCAANGAGATAAAACTTCCATAACCAAGAGGAAAAGAAGAGGGGACAGCGGATCTCCTTGTCTCAACCCACGAGAGCTTCCAAAAAAGCCTGCCGGGGAACCATTCACAAGAACTGAGAAGCGAACAGTAGAAATGCAAGCCTTAATCCACTCCCTCCACTTCAACCCAAAGCCCATCCTATTCAACAAATAAAGAAGGGCATCCCAATTAACATGATCGTAAGCTTTTTCTATATCCAGCTTGCAAACTACACCCGGGGAATGACTCTTCAATCTACTGTCCAGGCACTCATTTGCAATTAACACTGAGTCCAAAATTTGTCTTCCACCAACAAAGGAATTTTGGGTCTCCGAGATCAAACTGTCTAAAACCACCCTCAACCTATTCGCCAACACCTTAGACAATAACTTGTAAACACTGCCCACCAAACTAATAGGCCGAAAATCCTTAATATTGACAGCATCAGATTTCTTAGGAATAAGTGTGAGGAAAGAAGCATTAAGAGACCTTTCAAAAACTGAAAACCTATGAAAATGCTTAAAAACAGCCATCACATCATCCTCCACCACCCTCCAACATTTATGAAAAAATGCCATGGTGAACCCGTCCGGGCCAGGGGCTTTATCCCCCTCCATCTCTGCCAACGCCTGGGAGACTTCTTCTTTCGAGAACTCCCTCTCAAGGGACAACCTATCATCCTCCCCAATACAAGCAAAATCCAATCCAACCCATCCAACCCATCTAGTAAGATTATATAGTAGCAAAGGCTCTATGGTCACCATTTGGGTATAGTTGGTGATCCTTGGGAAAATTATGGAGATGCTTACATGATGAAGGGAAGGTTTGGTGGCAATAGTAGCTAAAAGATTTGGTGTACAATATGACCTTGCATTATGTGGATTTTAGGGCAAGAGCACAGAGATCAAACATTTAATAGCGTTAAGCTCAACTGCAATGCACTTAAGAGTGCGTTTGAATGAGATTATTTTGTTTAAAAAATAAACGGTGTAAAAATAGAACTGTACTTAGTAAAAGCGATGTCTTAAAAAGTTGTACATAAGCGGGATGAAATTAAGCTGACATTTTAAGCTTAAACAAATAAATCTGAATTCTTTATTTCTAAAATCATTATATGATTGGATGAATTCCCTTGGAAGCATCTCTTGTAATTATTTTTTAGACCTACACACAATATATGTATGTATGTATCTCAACAATGGATGGGGATTGTTTTAAGAAGAAGATTCTATTTTATTAGCTTCTGAGGCCTCGCATGGCTATAATTTTCATGTTTCAATTGATAAGCGTTCTGCACTTATTAATTGTTTTGCCATGAAAGGACAATACAAGACTTGACCTGTCATGTTTAAGTGCTTTATCTGTTTTTGGTTTTATTGCATCTTGCTTTGTCTGGTTCAATAATACTGATTCTCTAATGAGTTTATAGGCCTTGTGGACGTCTCAAGCTTAGAGACTTTCTTCTCTGATATTATTATTGTTGGTCTAATGCTACAGGTTTTGATACTCCACACTTGCCAGTACTGGTTGGCAAAAGTGTTCGACGACGTTTAGATGCCAAGTCAATTGTTCAGTTGCTTCGTAGTGTTGATGCTCCCATAGGTATCGGGGTTTTTTTTTTTTTTCTTTACTCTCTCTCTGCAACACCCCCACCCCCCCTGGAAAGAAACCGGCGCTCTTTTGAGAGTTTGGAGAGAACGCTTGATCAGTTACAAGCGATCAGCCGAAATACTCTTTTTGAATGGGCTAAGTGTTGGGGTTTTTCAAACTGTTCTTCTACTTTGGAGTTCTTTTCTACCCTTAGTAGTGCCTCTTAAGTTGCTTCTCTTATTCTGTTTTTAGTTGTTTTTGTTTGCTGTTTTTTGTGTTCACCATCATGAACACCTGTAATGGCTGTTTGCGTTCTTCTTGTTGAATAAAAGTCTTATTACTTATCAAAAAAAAAGATGAATTACAAAGCAAAACCATGCAAAATGTTATGATACACATTCACCACACATATCTTCTTTCAGAAGCCATGCTTAGAAATATCTAGATTTATGGTTCTCACATATCCAAAATTTATTTTAAAAGTAACATATAACTGGATGAAGCAATCTGTATTGATCACGAAATATTTCAAGTTTTAAAATGTGTTGCCAGTTTTAATATTTACACTAATATGGTGGCTAGATTATGCTTCGCATTCAAAGTTAAGGCACATTAAGCCAAGTAGCAGGCTGCTCAAGCCCAAGGTGGCTGCTCAAGCCCAAGGTAATTTGTGTTACTTTTGATTATGAGCTAGCTTTCTAATCCTATCTTGTAGCATGACTATCAGTACTTTACTCAAGATTAACTCACCTATCCTACAAGTTAAGTCATTGTTAGCTTGAACAGCACCTTATCAAATGGAATGTAAGCAGTTCTGTTAGTTGTACTAGCCTACTTCTTTACAACTTGAATCCATGGAAGCCCCACACAAGAAATGTAAGAAAACCCCACCTTATCGTCATAATTTGCAGCAAAAGACTTTTTTTTCCCTCTCTTTTTATGCATATATGAGAAATTTATTTTAAAAGCACCAAGGGGTGCAATGCAGCTCTAGCTAAATCCTATGTTATTAAGGGATTTAATAATTACAAGAAGAAGAAGAAGAAGAGAGAGAGAGAGAAGATCCCACCATCAACTTGAAATGTGTTTTAGTCAATCAAAATTGCCCCCTCAAGTGTCTAGCATTTCTTTCTCACAAATTTCAAAGCATAATACATACAGGAAGAACACTATCCCATATCACACTGTACTATCCACAGAATGCAAAGTTATCATCTACAAGGTACCGTGGCTTTTGAGTGGAGTAGTGGTGTGCATTTGTATTAGAACTCCTTTCCCTCTCCCTTGTGTGTGTGTGTGTGTGTGTGACTGTTTCTCAAAAAGGTATATATACATATGGATAAATGGGGAATCTACGAGGGTTAAAAAACATCAAACGAATCCCCCATCTATTTTATTAAAAAGAAATCGCTCAAAAGCCTTCAAAACGTGATGAACAAGACAGATTAAAATAAAAGGAACCCTTCCCACAAGTGCCAGAGCTGCCAAAATAACCACTCGAAGACCTAAATGAATTAAAAGAAAAATGCCCAAAAGTAAGATACAAGCATCCTACTCAATTTCTCATCAAATCCTTAATAATTGTAGTTATATTGATCAAAATATTAAAAACATTGAGTTCACAATGATGAACACAAAGAAACAAAGAAAGCAAACTAAACTAACTTATTCCTAAGTGCATCGGTAAATGAATGTGTCACAGGCAAAAAAAATCACAAGCTAAGCTAATTCCCACATGGCCTTGCTTGAACCGACAAGGCTTGCTCCAAATGCACTGCATCAAAATCCATCTTCAAAGGACCCCATTCAACAAAAACCATAGTCAAGGAAACATTCTCAAAATAAAGGCAAATAAAGCTTTGTCTAAAGCTCGTACACACTGGCAACCAAGCAAATTCCCTAATAATGCACCACACGCATAGATCCACACCTATATTTACTGCTTTACTAATAGTTACAGTTCTGGGTTATCCCATCTTCTTTAACTAGAGATTTAACCAACAAGTTCAGTAATTTGTACCCAAAAAAGAAACACATTTTACCACTATGCTCAACATTCCCACTTAGAAATCCAACACAACTTGTACATATCTCACTCAAAATTTGATAAAAACAAACAAAACACACATATGTGATCAAAATGGAAGAAAAAAGGAAATTTGAAGGAAGCCCATTTTACCTGAGCAGAAGAAATGGAGGAATGGAGGGTGTTGAAGTTCAAGAGAGCCAAAGCGCCATGAATATCCGGGTCGACACCGATAACCCAGTTGGAAGCTGTGGCATTGGTGGGAGTGGAGGCCCCATTTGCATTCAATGGGCAAGTGAGGGAGTCCAACCAGTTCTCCTTCAGTTGGGCATGTTCATGGGCTTGGGAGGTCTTCACAGCTCTAACTCTAGAAGCGTTGGTTGAAAGCGCTGGTTTTTGAGTTTTTGGAGGTGGGGTTTTGTGGTCTGAGTTTGTTAAGGATGTTAGAGAAGAAGAGGTAGAGAAGAAGAAACGGTTTGCTGTGGGTTTGAGAAGCTTGGAGGAGAGTGAGAGTGAGTGTGAGTTCATGAAGAAATTGGGTTGGTTTAGTTGTTGATGATGGTGTGGGCTGATTTGGAAGTGGAATTGGAGGGCTTCCATTCCATCAAAACCACACACAGTCAGAGAGAGACAGAGAGTTCAAAAAATGCTGGGGCGGACTGAGGGGTAAAGAGGAAGAAGGATAAGAAATAAAATTAAGGCAAAAATATAAATTATTTAAAAAATAAATAAATGGTATGTTTGATCATTGTCATTTTTATTATTTAAATTATTTTTAGTATTTTAGTTCTTTAATTTTTTTTATATAAATACATAAAATATCAATTTATTGCGTCTACTTTACGATGATTGCTCTTTATTATTAGAGACTAAAATATCAATCTGTTAACTTCGGATTTCTTATTCGATGATAAAAGATTTTATCAGTTGAACTAACTAGAAGTTTAGAGAACGAGTCTTGTTGATGCTTTTGGGTTAATGAGGGTTTAGGTATTGGATTCGGTTGTTAAGTGACTTTTGAATCTGGGATTGAAGAGGGTTTCAAATGGTGTTTGGGTTTTGAATGTTTTTATGTGGTGAATCCCGCTATGGATGGGGGTTTTGTTAATGTAATGTGGTGTTTGATTTACATTTGCAATGGGTATTTCTTTGATTTTTTTTTTTTTAGGGTCTTCGGCTTTATTTGGTTGTGTACTTGTGTTTGATTTTGTTAGATCAAAATTCAGTGTTTGATTTTGGGTTTTGGTCATAGGTATGGTGTTTTTTTTTTCGTCGTTCTTCTTGTTGATGCTCTCCATTGATAGTGATTTATTTTTTCATTATAAAATTTTAGATTTTATTTTAACAAAATTACTTAAATATTTTTTAGTATTTAACAAAATTAATTTAATATTTTCTTAGTATTTAAAAAAAAAAAAACTTTTTAGTGCTTAACGACGAAAATGACAGTAATTGATCAAACTTAAAATGTATAACTTGTATTTTTCTTAATATTATAAGAAATGTTAAAATTTAAAAATAATTTTTTCTTTCTTTTTCCTTTTTTACCTTTAACACTATATGAACAGGTGTACAAAGAAATATAGTAATCTCTATCGATCTTATTGGTAAAAAGAAATAAAAGAAGAAATGGGTCATATCTATCCTAGTTTGCATTTAGTTGCAACATTTTGGTATTTGCTTATTACTTAATTATTGAAAATTGATAAAAACTAGTTGCAAATTCATGCAATGCATGAAAAAAATGTAATATAATTATTTTATAAGAATATAATGTAAAATTTGTAGGTTAAATAGTGCATGTATTATTCAAAAATATTTTCAATTTTTATAAGTTTTATGTAATGGAACATATAATGTATTTTGTATTCAACAACAATACATACATACATACATACATACATACATACATACATGAAAAATATAATTTAATAAAAATATTTAAATTACATAATTATCATATTGTTTCATATAAATGAAGGAAATTTTATTAAATTGATTTTTTTTACCATAATTGGTTGACTAATTTGAACATATCCAACAATATTTTTAAAAAATGTACACCACCGTTTTATGGAACATGTTACATTAAGTTTAAATATCATATAAGTTTAGAATTGTCGCATTTTTTTTCCTTTTCCAAATATAAGTATAATGCCTATATTATTAAAACTTGAATTTTGAATATTTATCATATTTATTTTTTTTTAAGGCTCATATCTTTAATTACTAATGCCTATTTTGTTTGTATATTTTAGGCCAAAGCTAAAAAGTTTTGCCCAAACATAATAAAATTTCATACTTTTCCATCCAAAAATAAAAAATATAAAAGAATGAATTTTTGAGCCCAAAACTTAAAAGGAAACATACAAAAATAATGAATTTAAGACCCAATTAGTCCAATGGACTTAATGGACCGAAGTGGACAAAATTGAACCAAAGTGGACCGGAATAGACCTAGTTGGCACAAATTGGACTAAAGTGGATTGTAATGGATAGAACTAGATCAAATTGGACTAAATGGAACTAAGTAAACCAAAGTGGACTGAACTAGACTAAATTAGACTGAATTGACTGAATTAGATTGAATTAGACCGAATGGACCATGGTGGACCCAAATGCTATGTTAATGTTGCTTAAAAGGAGTTGATAACAATAAATCTTATGTATCAGCTTTTAGATATTATATAGATAAAGCTGATAACAAACAAACTATTAATAGTTTTGAAAATTTAGATATATGAAAACTTTAAAAAATAAAAAATAAAAAATAAAAAATAAAACTAAGGGAAAAACATTGAAGTGTGTGTGTGTGTGTGTGTATATATATATATATAGAGAGAGAGAGAGAGAGAGAGAGAGAGAGATAAGGACCAATAAGATTGAGTTATACAATGAGAACGATGCTAAGAGGGAAGACAAAGGGAGAAATTTTTTTTTTTTTTGGAAGAAAAAAGGGAGAAAGATTGATACAGTTTAGTAAAAGAAATATGTTTTGCAATGGGTATATACAATGCATTATATATATATATATACCTTCCATATAAGGTGCATCTCATATATTTGACTTAATCTCAATTCTGGTCCTCATATCGATAAATTTGGGCTCTCTTATACCTTCCATATAAGGTGCATCTCATATATTTGACTATCTCAATTCGGGTCCTCATATCAATAAATTTGAGCTCTCTCTCTCTCTCTCTCTCTCTCTCTCTCTCTCGTATGTGTATATATATATATATGACGAAACTACACTATTAGTCTTTAAAGTTTACTATGTGTGCGCAATTAGTCCCTCAAGTTTTTAAAATGAGTAATATAAATTTTTTGGTTAACTTCTATTAACGGTATTACTTGCATGACTAATGAAATAATGACTTGGCATTTTCTAAATGATGTTGCATTTATTTTTATTAAATACCATCAATGGTTATTGAATTAGATTTAGATCATCCCCTAGTACAATTGTCCAGCCGCACTATTCATTTGTTGTCACATTTCATATATTATTTACACACAACGATTATATTCGGAATCTTCAACTCATAAACACTCTATTCCAATTCAGGCCTCCCACTTTACTCTCTCACTCTGGCCACATTTCCGTCAGCCCATCACAGGAACCCGACCTGAGAAATCATTGGACCATCCACCACCAAACATGGATGACCATGGTGGTGCCTATCTGCAACTATTCATGGATGGGGCGACCTTTTACAACCGCATTGTTCTTGGGAGTCTCTTGCCAATGAAAACTATGGGACCCACTACCGCCACTTCATCCAAACATGGGTCTGTAACTACATTGGTGGAACTTTAGTCTAACTACTCTTTGGTGGAACTTTAGTCTACCTACTCTCTGGCTTCCTCTGGTGTTTCTGCAAAGCTCGTAGATCTCTTCGAGCTTGTGCACTGGAGTCACCCTGTCTTCGTCCGATGTGGCACCGTCAATCTTTCTAAAACAATTGCATAAAGGTTGCATCGTTGAACAATGAAGTTTTTCTTTAAGACAATTGCAATTGTGTTAATCAGATTAAAGCCAAGGCACATAATCAACGATGTTGGATAAAGTTTTTCTAAAACAAGTGCACCGTCGAACAATAAAAGTTTTTCTTTCCAGTACGTTGACATTGCCATGGCACCGTTGATCATTTTTGTAGTGGGTTGGGATAAAGATTTGTAGTTTTTTAATAAAAAGGAGTGCCACATTATTTAAAAAATGGCAGGTTATTATTCCGATAGCCTCGTAAGTAATACCATTAACGGAAGTTAACCGAATGACTTATATTACTCATTTTGAAAATTTGAGAGACCAATTGCATTCACCTAAAACTTGAAGAACCGATTGCATACATAAGGTAAACTTGAAGAACCGATTTCGCCTATATTTATTCCAACCTAATTTTCATTTAACCGTAGATCTTTTCTTTGACTTCCTATTGAACCTCAATATATTATTGGTGCTAAAGCTGCTAATTAAGTTTAACACATTTTATTAGTGCCAAAGCTAGCTACTCAATGGTTATTCTGGCTTATATATAAAAAATTAAAAATGGCTATTCTAATTTCTAACGGTACATGCACAATGTACTATGAACTTTTTTTTTTTTTGGTAAAAGGGATAATAAAAGGAAAAAAAACTACACCAGCACAAAGCCAGTAGGACAGCGCCTACTTATACCCAGCCCAGAAAGGTCATGATTGAAAACAGGGAGTAACTCCATAGGCAGGTACTCAAAAATGCAGAACACTTCATCTTGATTCACCCCCTTTCTTGCGAGAGAGTCAGCACATCTATTGGCTTCTCGGTAACAATGGCTGAACCGAATCTGTGGTATCTGACTTACCAGCTGTTTAGAGTCATCAAGAAGGGGAGAAATAATTGGATTTGTCTGAGTGGGATTTTGAAGAATATCTATTATGGCTTTTGCATCCATCTCTACTTCCACGGCTTGAAAATTTTTGTTCACACAGATGTTTAATCCATCCCTTAACGCCCATAGCTCCGCTTCAAAGCTAGAAGTAACACCAATTCTTCTTGAAAATCCTACCACCCAATTACCAGATTCATCTCTTATCACACCTCCTCCACCAGCTAAACCCGGGTTGCCTAGGGATGAACCATCCGTGTTTAGCTTTCTCCAATCCCTTCTTGGCCTTTCCCATTTAACATTCTTCATTGCGAAGCTATTGGCCTTCTTCCAATCCGCGGCATACCAGAAGAAATCACTGGCTTGATTAATAATATGGCCAGCTAAGTTTGGATCGGGATTACTATTTTGGAAAATTACTTTTTTCCTTTGCATCCATATCATCTAGATGGCAAAAAGGAAGACTATGTTCCAAGGAGGTTTGCTGGGACTACCACATTGATCATTCCTTGCATTTTCGGTCAGCCAAGAATAAAGATCACAAGTGAAAAATTTCGAATCTGCTCCAGAGATACCAAGCTGCTTCCAGAGGTCCTTACTGCCCCCACAATCTCGAAGTAAGTGAATAATAGTTTCAGGTTCGTCGCGACACTGGGGACAAGAAGGGTCAGAACTGATACCTCTAGAAGCTAAACAATCTTTAACACCGATGCTATTGTGAAGGCATTTCCAAACAAAGAATTGGATTTGTGGAAGGATTTTGATTCTCCAAATCCAATGCCCCCTAAAGTCGTGGTTGACATTCCCTAAGGTTGCCAAGTTGTACGTGCTTTTTAAATCAAAATTCCCATGAGTATTTGCAGCCCACGACATTCTATCCTCACTCCTAGCAACAATGGCGTAGGGAGTAGCCTGAATTCCCAGCTTTATACTCAGAGGAAGATCAAAAGAAATCTTTGACCAATTCCACCCAGTTGCTGAAATCACTTCCTTCACATTCATGTTACCTTCCTCCCTGGTCAAAGGACCTTGCACTAAACCTCTGATGGGACCTTGAGAAGACCAATTATCCGTCCAGAACCTCAGATTGCTGTCATTCCTAATCACCCATTTTGTTCCAGCCTTAAAAACCTCTTGGCCTTTCCTCATGCCTTTCCATACTCGGGAGCAAGGAAGTTTATCACTGTTAGCCGAGCTTGTTCTCCGACGAGTGCAGTATTTGTTTCTAAGAACTCTGGCCCATAAGGTTTCTTTTTCTGAGTGGAACCTCCAATTAAGCTTTGCCAACAAGGAGGTATTTCTTCCCTTTGCAGTTTGTAATCCTAGACCACCCTCCTTCCTAGGTCTTGTCACCTTCTGCCAACTCACCCAATGCATCTTTTTTGAAGTCTCTGTCGTACCCCATAAGAAATTCTTACTGATCCTATCTATGCCTTCCAACACTTTACTTGGGAGATAAGCACACTGCATGGAATAATTGGGAATAGTGGACAAGGAAGATTGGATAAGAACGGATCTGCCCGCCATTGACAAAAGATTTGCTTTCCACCCCGAAAGCTTTTTCTTCATTCTATCTAAGATAAAATTAAAATCTTGATTCAACTGCCCTTGGTGATAAATAGGAATACCCAAATATTTTCCAATAGAAGAAGTCGCTCTAAACCCAAGCAAACTGCACATATCCTCCCTACTCTCCATATCAACATTTGGCCAAAAAAAAACCCTTGACTTGGACTCACTAATAGTCTACCCCGATTTTTCACAAAAGGTATCAAGCACCTCACGAATAGCAATGCAATTTGTTAGATTAGCTTTAGCAAACAGCACCAAGTCGTCTGCAAAGAAAAGGTGAGAGAAGCTAGGCCCACTCCTAGATGCTTTAACTGGATTCCACAAATTCTTACTGCATTTCCCCTCAATAAGTTAGCCTAGAAATTCCATACACAAAATGAATATGTAAAGGGATAGAGGGTCTCCTTGTCTGATACCTCTAGAAGGGATAATAGGATCCATCATACCCCCATTAAATAAAATCGAGGTTGAGACTGTAGAAATACAGCTCATAATGATCTCCACCAGGTCCATAGGAAACTTGAAACCAAGCAGCCTCTCCCTAATGAAACCCCACTCAAGCTTGTCATAAGCTTTTTCAAGATCTATCTTTATGGCCATGAACCCCTCTTTACCTTTGGCTTTACTAATGGTATGAACAATCTCCTGAACTATCATTGCATTATCAATACCTTTTCTTCCTGGAACAAAAGCAGATTGAAGGAGGGAAACAAGCTTATCCAAGAAAGGTCTAATCCGAGCCACAATAACCTTTGTGATGACTTTATAAACAGTATTACAAAGGCTGATTAGGTGGTAATTGCCCCATGTTTCTGGGCCTTGGATCTTCAAAATAAGGGTAATAAGGGTCCTATTGAGATAATCTGGGATTTTTTTTTCTAGAGAAAATCCCTTTAATTTCCTCAACCAGAGATTTCCCAACCACCAGCCAACAGCGCTGATAAAAACTTGCATGGAGCCCATCGGGACCAGGCGCTTTAAAAGGCTTCATCGACCAGAGAGCAATTTTTATTTCCTCCTCCGTGATCTCACCACAAAGGGATTCACAATCAGCCTCCGATAGATAGGCCTACCCCTGAGGCAAGAGTTGGGGATTCCTCTCTGAGAGAGCCAGAGAAGAGCAAAAAAGGTCCTCAAAACCCCCTCTAATATGCTCCATAACATCTCTTTCATCATATAGCCACTCCCCTACACTGTTCTTGATGGCAGAAATCCGGTTCCTGCTTCTTCTAACCATAGTGGACATATAATAGAAGGAAGTGTTCCTATCTCCTTGAATCATCCAATTAACTCTAGACTTAAGAGCCCAAATGTCCCTCTCCTGGTCTAAAATAATTTCCAGCTCTCTTTGGAGTTGCTTCTCTAAATCCAACAGATTTGAAGAAGGTCTTAAAGCAATAGCCTTCTGAATTCCATTAAGCCGGGCCATAATCCTCCTCTTCTTGCTGAAAAAATTACCAAAATGTTCCTTATTCCACCGCTTCACTTCAGTAACAAGGTTATTTGTGGCCCCCTGAAGGGAATTAACCGAATTCCAAGCAGACGAGACCACTACAGGAAAGGAAGGATCAGATAACCAGCAACTCTGGAATCTAAAAGGTCTAGGAAGTTGAAGCTGGTAATGCTTTGTAGTTTCCAGAAGCACAGGGCAGTGGTCAGAGTGACAGCGGGTAAGATGGGTAACTTTTGCCTCAGGAAAGTTTGAATACCAAGCAGTGTTTACAAAAAACCTATCAATTCTCTCCTGAATTAGCGCAGAAAGTTCTCTTCCATTAGACCAGGTGAACCTCGGCCCTGAGAACCCCAAATCAACCATATTGCATTTATCAAGACAATCTTTGAATTGCAAGGATCTATTCATACTGACAGTTCTGCCACCAAACTTGTCATCCTCCACCAGAGGTTCGTTAAAATCCCCTGCGATAATCCAAGCCATATTATGCAGTTCAGCTAAAGCAGACTAATTATTCCATAGAATAGACCTTTCCTCAAACCGAGGACTAGCATATACCGCAGAAAAAATCCAAGAAAAGTCAGAGGCACATACCTTAACTGTGACATGAATTTCCTGCTCAGTCTTCGAAATCAATGACACCTCCACTCTGTCTGAATTCCACAGCAACCATAAACCCCCAGCATAGCCAATAGTATTTGAATGAATCGCCCTATCAAAAGGCAATCTGTTGGTAATCGCTTTTGCTCGATCACCACCTATTTTTGTTTCCATCACCACCATAATAGTAGGATTGTAGTTATGAGCAAGTTCAGTAACATATTTCTGAAAATTGGGTTTCAGAGAACCCCTGCTATTCCATATGATAATATTCATGGGTAACAACATAGATAAGAACAAAACACAAACCATCAAGCAGAGGTAATATCGCCTCTACCATCAAACTCCATACAATCTTCCTCCATAACTTCCTTAAGCTGTCCCTCCCCGGCATCTGAATTTGCTGGCAAAGTAGAAGACCCATCACAGAGAGCTCCATTCAGGACTAAAGCATTAATAGGACATAGGCCTGAACCTCTATCACCCTTCTCACCCTCTACATCTTCCATGGGTTCGGGCTGTATCCCCATGGAATCAGTGGGATTAAGAACAGAGTTTCCCAATAAGCTAATCTCACCATCACCACCTTCAATTTGAACCTTTGAGCTTGTCCCCAAGGAGTCAGTCTCACTTGTCTCACAAGATCGGTGGACATCGACGAACCCAAACTCGCCATCTCTTCCTATAACTGTGGGACGGCGCATCGGGCTTCGATGAGCGCTGAACTGGATTGCCTCCATAGCCGCTTCTTTGCTATCCGTACTACCACTCTCACCATTTGAACCACTTCCATGGTAAAAACCCTCAGATTGACTACCCATCTCAGCACCCATGAAAGTCAAAGAAGAACAGTGGTTGTTTGGAGTAAGAGGAGCAGAATTATGGTGCTCAGATGCTACAAAAATCTTAGAGATAATGGAGGCTGCCCTGCCTTTTGCGAGAACCTTTTTACCTTTAGGAATTTGTTTCGGACCTAAAGATTTTGGGATAAAAGAAGAAGCCTTCAAGCCTACGATGTTAAAGCCCACGAAAGATGGGCTCGCTTCACTTTGGTTTGGATATAGGAAATTTGACTTCCTCTTATCATCAGCCTTAACCCATTGAGGCCCATTACTAGACTGGGCCATACCGTTTTTCCTATTACTGTCATGCACACGCTCCTTGCTGGTATCATTTTTCGGAAGGTTGGCGCCAGTGGGATTTTGTCCTTCCTCAAGGTAACGGCTCGTACTAGAGGTGCTGTTGTACCTGTTGGGTTTGTACCCATTTCTTTTGCGTGTCACAACCATCCAAGGTTCGTAAGTGTTGTCCTCATCTGCACTAGTCTCAGCTAACTCAGCATCATGCTTTTCGCGTGGGCTTCCCTGAGCCTTGTCCACTCCATCCTCTTCCTCCCTAGCCGGTGTCTGAACTGGTCGAATAATGAGAGGGCAGTCTTCCTTCCGGTGTCCAATCCTACCACAGGAAAAACACAATTTATGGATTCCTTCGTAGTTAACAGGCTGTTCGAAATTCCCGATAAGTAAAGCAGTGATCAACGGCTTCTCCACATCTATCTGCACACATATTCAGGCATAACGACCCCTCGCTTCCAAAGCAGTATGAGTGTCAATCCTCAGGACCTTTCCAATGGTGCTGCCAATCTCCTTCAAAGCTTCCACTTGGTAGTATTCAATAGGAAGATCATTGAGTCTTACCCAAACCGCAATAGATGAAACATCGGCAGAGCAAGGTCTAAAATTTGGAACCCAAGGCCTTATAGAGAGGAAGTGCTCTCCAATAAACCGGGGCCCTTTATCAAGCACTAAATCATAGTCTTCCATCGCTGAAAATTTGACTAGATAAAAATCCTTACTCAAATCCACAATATCAAGTCTTCCCTTTGGTTTCCATAAGGCAGAGATTTTTTGCTGTAAGAAATTAAAACCCACTGTACGCCCATAAAGTTTAACAATCAATGCTCTTGCCCACGGGGCCCTAATTTTTTGCTTCAGCTCATCGGTTATTTTAACTGCAGCAAGTCCTTTCCTCAGGCCAGAGGTGTCAAGTTCAGTCTCAGGGGCCACTTCCATCTGGTCCAAAAGATCAAAAGCTCTTCGATATGCCCCTGGAAGCTCACCCACAAGTTTTTCTTTAAAAGATGACTGTTGATTTGCATGACCCTTTCCCCACGAAAACTCTTTCTCTGTGCTAGCGTTGCCTTCCATAAAGTTTGCATGATGAATGTCTTTTACTTTCTTGTTACTCCTGGCCAGTTCAGCTTCTTCCTCTGAAGAGAGACCCCGAGAGGTTCCACTATGAACTATGCAAGATATTGAGAGAGTCCTATATTGTCATACTCATATGTGTTTATCATAAAATAAGAATTGCACAAGTCTAAATCAATTATTCTTGTTGATTATAGACAAACCAACATGGATATTAGATCGCCTATTTATTTTTTCATTTTCTCCTATTTTTTATTTTTATTTTTATTTTTGTCTTTGTTTTTATTTTTATGTCTTTCACTTGTTGTGAGGGGAATGTCAGAGAGTTAAAATAGAGGCTGATTGATTATCCCAGAGTGGTTGAAATCTTGGATCAACTTCAACCACAATCCAGCTCCGTGACTCAATCATTTCACTTGGAAAATATTTGGTAAATCAAAGTTGGGATGCTTGATTCTCTTTGTTATTGTTTTGCACTGCATATATTTATTTGCTTGAACGCAAAACAATAGGTGACATAATTTTATTCGTAATTGTCTTTTGTGTATATATATATATATAGAGAGAGAGAGAGAGAGAGAGAGAGAGAAAACTACAAGGCTAAGCACCATGAATAGTGAGTGGATAATGCAATGAATATTTTAGACACAGAAGACAAATATCCCGTCATGGATAAATACTAACTAGCAAGACACCAAGAGATTAGGTGTAGTTTTATAATTCCTAAAAAGATATGATAGCAACGAGAATTTGATAATCATAATGCATTTTCATTATACTTTTTTGATGAAACGTATAATGAAAGTATAATGAAAATGCATTATGCATTTTCATTATACAATGAACTCTTGACCCTATCAATGTACCAAGTGCATAGAAAAGGACATGAACCAAATATTTTTCATTTAGTTTCTATACTTTTTAGGCTTTGAATATTACCTTGGACAAAGGAAACCAACTTTTCATATATATGACAAGGCTTTCCTTTAATTCAGGAGCAAAAATCTCTAGACTACTCAATCCCTTTTCCAAGGTACCCATCAAACTTAAAGTTAAAACAAAGTTTCCTCATCTCTTCCATTCACTCAATGGAGATCCCAAATCAATTCTCTTATGTGAGTGCACCCACTAGTCCAAGTAGATTCAGCATAGAGAACATGAACTTCTATAGTATGCCAACTAGTCCTACAAGAGGGTTATCAAGTGCTCAACTTGGGTTTGCAATTGAGCCTACAACACCAACATATGAAGATGCCAAATCCAGTTTTGATGACTTTGAATTTGATACTAGTGGGCGTTTCAGCCTTATTAGCAACAACACTGAAACGTACCAGAATTTTGAGAACCCATTAGAACATCAACTGCAACAACAAAAGCAAGAAAGACAGAATGAGGATCCACTTTCACTTCCAACTATGGCATTTGCTGATGAGTTGTTTAGTGATGGCAAAGTACTCCCACAATCACCTCTCAAGCTTCCACCACGCCTTCAATATGTTAACAACAAAAGTGGCAACCAAAGCTCAGCTGGGTCACCCCCTCGGTCCCCGGGTTCGGTTCTTAAGCTCTCGTTTTCTCACAGGAGCATGTGGAATGATGATTTTGATCCATTCATGGTGGCTTTGGAGAATGTAAGGGAAGAAAAGAGAGGGAAAACACAAAGAGACAATCATAGGCGGGCTCGGTCCCTTTCGCCATTGCGGGCTGCAAGACCACAAAAGTCCAATTACTCAACAGGCTCGATGGTGCAGGACAAGAAATTGGGCCCCCAAATTCCAATGGAGCATGAGTCCAATGGCTCTGCTTTTGCTACATTGAACAATCCCCATGAGCCAATGGAACAAGTAGGCCCAAGACCAAAGAAGCTGGCAGAGCCCAAGGGGTTGTCATTTGCAAGACAAGTGAGACTTGTGAAAATGGATCATGAAATTCCCAGCAAGCCCAACATGACTACACCTTCTGGCCCCACTGTTGCAGCTGAAGAGAGTGGTAAAGAAATTGGAGGGTCATTTATAAGAGAAAATAAGAGGCCGAAAATCAGGAAATTCCTATTCAGGAGTGCATCGGTGAGAGAGCAAAATGTAGCCCAATGCAATGAGGACAAAAAGGTGGCTAAAGTTGCTAAGATGACTGTGATACAATACAGGCCAAGGCTTCTTCTATGTATGGGCTTTGGGGCAAAGTATGTGGAGTGAATGGGGATAAGTGGCAGAAACAATAAACAAAGAAATCAAAAAATAGTTTGTGGCAGATAGAATGTTGTGCTCTTCTTCTTATCTTTATGAATTATGATAGCCCTTGTGTGTGACTTTCAATTAAGTGGGTTTTTCATGGGCAATGTAATTAGCAACATTTAATTCGTCAAACAATTAAATTTGGGTTAAGATTTAAATGACGTAACAGAAGATCTATTTGTTCTAATAGACTGTAAAAGTTGATATAATTAAAAATACACCATATGTCTATGATATTGTTTTTTTAGTTTATCTAATCTAATTATGTACTACTTTTTTTTTTCATATTTATTTTAGGTAAAACTACTATAATTTAACCAATTTTCAAAAAAAAAAAAAAAAAGGTTTTATAGTAAAAAGTTACATCCAAACACACTCTGCATCCAAAAAAAAAAAAAGTTTAATATTAAAAAGTTACATCCAAAAAAAGTTCTATGAGCTTGTCTTTTGTGTGTTTTTTTCAACTTATTCCTAACCAATCAACATCATGAATCGGATTAAGTCCTCAATCAAAACATTAAAGATCCCTTTGGCACATATTCAAACTATAGCCCTGTTTAAGATCAGGTTCCTTGAACTTAAATGCAGCAATATTGAGCTCAACTAGGTTTATCCAAGCTTTAAACTTGTTTGAGCTTAACACCACCAAGTTATCCAACAGCCTACTATGTCTGAGTCAAATTTTTAATCATCACCAATGCAAAAGAGAATTGTCTTGTCTCTTCCAATTAGTGACTCAGGAATCTTTCACATAGAGAAACATGAACCATTCAATAGATGCCTTTAATTAGGATAAGGCCTAAGATAGAATTAGATGGTGCTCATCATTCTCAAGATCCTCAAATACACTAATTTGCTTTTCCTGTTGAGTATTCTTTTTTGGCTTTTGTTGACAGATGCTTCAAGGCATCTATTAAGGTAGAGAATTATTTACAACAAAATACTCCCATTTTTTTTTTTTTTGGGATTAAAAAAAGAATATGGTTAACGAATGCTTCAAGAAAGTATTTAATGTAAGGCTTTATTCTTTCACTTTCTATACAGAAGTGAGCAATTTTTATAAGAGGAAGAGATACGTTTATGAAAACTTGAAGTCTTGATAAAGGTTTAAAATGTCCTTCTCACATTTAACTTAAACTCATGTAATATTTGAGTTTTTTTTTTTTAATAATAAATACGGCTAATCATTTGATTTAGAGAGAAATGTGAGAAGGGTATTTTCATCCCATTATTAAGAATTCAACTTTCTCATACTCATTTCTCTTTTTTATATAAAAATAGCTCACTTTATCATAAAAGTGAAAGAAAAGAATATGCCATTAAGAACTTTCTTAACG
The DNA here is from genome assembly GCF_002906115.3 of Quercus suber. Lineage (NCBI taxonomy): Eukaryota > Viridiplantae > Streptophyta > Magnoliopsida > Fagales > Fagaceae > Quercus > Quercus suber. Next base: position 380,464 of record NW_027069892.1, read on the forward strand.
GATGTCTAAACTAGGCCTTTTTATTTATTTATTTATTTTGTTCGAAGGATAATGTCACCACAACTACTTGAAGCAAATTGTCAAATCAACTTGCTAGCATATGAGGATGGATAAAAGGAGGTGCGTGCTTGCGCATGGAGAGAGAGAGAGAGAGAGAGAGGTTACCGATTCTCCATTTGATTATCAATAATGCAGGTAAACAATAGATAATCTGGGGAAATGAATGTTGTATGATTTCAAAGCTAATAATTTCTTATGTTTTGTTGTTCCAACAACTAAAAATGAAGATTATCTACTAATTCAATATATCGTGGGGGTAAATATTGTACATCAATTTGGCATAAATGGAAGGTAATTTACATGAGTGATTTGGCATTGCATCCTGAAACCTCCCCCAAAAAAAAAATTGCTGATAGAAAAAGGGAACTTGTCCTCCACATCCATGCAACTGGATCAAAAAGCTGATTTTCAACTTCTTGCATCCACTTTTGTAAAGATAATTCACTTGATTCAGAAGAATAGCCTTCTACATTCAAAGTGTTGTTGAGTATAGTAACCCTTTTCATACAAAGCTTACTATTCCAAGGTTTCTTTAGGCCAAAGTTGCTTCCAAGTGGAAATTTCATCCTTGTTCTTAAGCTTTCTGATTCCTCCATAGAACCCATCTGCCTCATTCCCCTCTTCCCTGTGGTCTTTCCTGTTAATGGCTGTATGTCTCCACCGTGAACCAGGGGTGTACTGATTGAACTCCAGCACCACAGTGTCTGTTGGCACAAATTCAAGGTTAACAACTAAAACTAGCATCTAGTAAACATCATTAAGAGTTACTAATGCCATTGTTTCCTTTTGCCTTTTTCTTTTGTTCTTCATGTTCTTTCCATATACCATTCATTTGAATTTATTACTACAAAAAGTTAACCAGTAAATCAGCATAAGCAAATTATTAAAACACCGCCTTAAACTGAGGCAATTGACTCCAAGTCTTGAAGTAACCGAGAAAAATGTATATTATTGTGTTCCCTAACTCTTTCTGCAATTTCCAGACAATTTGGATGACCATTTGAACTACTCATGGAAATTATAAAATTTAGTATTCCATTGTGATTATGCCTATCCAAATTCCAAACACCCCAACTCCATGATAAAAGGACTCACAGATGTAGAAGCATGGAACCAATCATCCTTAACCAGATTTTTCTAAGATTGAAACAACTGAATTTCAGATCAATTTGTTGCCTCATTTGTCAAGTGGCAAGTAGCAAGCATAAATTTCTTTTTGTTTTTAATATAAATCATTCTTTCTTTATTAATTTGTTGCGGTCAAGGAAAGGTGGATTTTTTGTGAGCTGAGCAGTGGATTCATGTCACTTTGAGGCGCACAATTTGGCAGCCAAGAAGTCGGAAAAATCAAAGAAATTTGGAAGCTTATAAAAATCATTGTGGCCCACAGAACAAGATAAAATTCCAACTTTGGTAAAAGACAGGGTATGGGAAGCATTGAGTTCTTTCAGTATGGTTGGCCATAAATATTCCACTGAGACACAAGTTATCACTATGTTGGTGGAAGTTATGACATGTTGACAACGATATGTCTTGGGGACCAGTCAAATAGCATAAATGGTGGTCCACATATTGAAAAATGGGGTTCAAGAAAGGGACCTTGCTAAAACTGGTGTGGTCTGTGAAAGTAAACTTTACATTCATGTCGTCCACATTTTTAAAGAAGTTATTGGCTTCTAGAAAACATTTTAAAAAATTAACTTAAACTTTTACACATTTTTAATCCCCAACCGATCTAATAAGCTCAAACTACACATCCACCCCGGTAAGAAATGGTTCAGGGTAATGTCGTGAGTTCAAGACCCGCTAGTAGGCACGTGTGCAAACTAGCCAATACCAAAAATATAAATATAAAACTCTAAAAACTTCTATATACTTTGAGAAGAAAATTTTGGTAAGTTTGGATCGGTTACACCCTCCCCTTCATCAATTTCCTAGGCAGTCACAGACTCATATGGAGTATCAAATTCTAATGCAAGGAAAAGAAGGATTAGATCAACTCACCACTATTATGACAACGGCAGTAGAGTTCATTTCCATCACATGATTCCAAGTGACCTACAATACCATACCACCAACCTGCAGCATATATGGCACATCTTATCAAAAAGTGAACTATTACAAATAATTAATATATGTTTTTGAAATATCTGATGGTTATATTATGTATTCCAAGTTCCCTACAACACCATACCACCAAATGCAAGGAAGAATAATTTAAATTTAAAAGCAGTTCTCTGTTCATCTCTGTTTGACAACAAGTTTATTTTTTTATGATGAAACTTTCCATACCAAGTTAGATTGAGCAACATAAAAAATTAGGTGTAAACAGTTTTTTGTGAAAGGCAATTCTGTGATGACTATGATTGAACAACTTTTCTTTGATAGGAATAAGGCTGAACTGTCATTTTTCTTTTCTTTTTTTCCCACTCTCCCTCTCCTTCAGAATATGGGTAACATGACATGTCTATTCATCTTTCTGGACATCACATTCATTAATTCCTAGAAGTTTCTCCAAAACTCTTCCTATGCTTCTATCCATCTCTCACCAATCCAAATTATATATAAAAAATAAACAGCAAAGCAAAGAGGGAAAAGCAAGATCTAGAAAATTAAAACAAGTAGCTACCCTATATTCATAAAGATAAAATTCATCATATCCATACTCATAATTTCGGTGAGAAACTAACCATAAGGGAACTCTTTGTTTCTTCTCCACTGAATCTCAATGTGATCACCCGGGCACAACTCATTCAAACAGTCTGAGCTATGAAGATCATGAGGAGTAGTTTCAACAGGTGGTGCTCTTAGCCTTTCCCATGGCACGGCATTCTCAATGGCAATGGCTCTCCTTCCATGAGGTGGATACCTGCAATAGACAAGATCATCTAAAGTTAAGCAACCTAGATCAAATAACCACTTATTATCATCAATTGTCCAAAATTATATATGAAAAAAGTTGAATACTAAGAACCACCAAAAAATCCATGTTCTAAAGAAGGGCTATTTGTTCAATTACCTGGCTTGGAAGGTGTCGGTGCGGGGATCATAGCTAAGTTCAGCATCATAGCATGACAACATAAACCCAACATGGCCATTCTGCAATACAGCACAACTAGTTCAAAAGAGAACAACCAAAATATAAAATTCAAGCTGAATAAAGCTTTAAACATAGCTGAATACATGTAACTACAGTCAATACCTCACGGTTATAGACCTGCGCAGGAAACCAGAACTTGCCAGTTTCCAAAGCAAGATACCAAGACATGATTGAATCAACCGGCAAAGAGCTTCTCTGTTTGCTACAATCATTAACTTTGGATCTAAACCATGAAACAGGCCAGCTGAGAGATAGAAGCCTTATCAGGCCCTTCTGCTTGCCTTGCTTGAGATTGTTTGAATCTGTTTTAGAAGAAATATGCCATTGCCAATTCCTGTAAGCAGCTGCACCAACTACTCTGCCCCATTTCTGCTTCATGTGCTTCTCCCATAGGTGGTCACTTTTACACCTCTCTCTCAAAGAGGTACAAACGCCAGCCATGGTACATAGTGAAGCAGGTGGTAACATCTCAAGAATGCGTTCCAAGGCCAATTCTGGCAAGTCCAACACTGACATCTCTGCAGTTTCTTCCTCTACATTCTCAACTTTGGAACTTAGGCTCTTCTTTATCAAAGACATTTTGTAAGGTGGGATTAGAGAAAGATAGAAACTTGACAGGCTATTGTTTATCAACTGGGATATTGGAAAGGATGATGGTAAGTCTTTCCAAAACCAGAGGGACAGCAGTCTCATCTCATTAGCCCATGGTGGGAGTGGCTTGAGTGGCAGGGACTTTATAAAGAGGATGAAGGAGAAGCAAGTGATCAAGAAGTAAAGTACCATTTAGAAAGAGGGACTACTAATAAGGGTCAAAAGCGGGCTGCGCATAAATGAATATAATGGCAATTATCAATGGAGGAACCTATTGAGGGGGGAAAAAAAAACACAATGGTAATAGTACAAAAGAAAAAAACTAAAATTTTCTCTCTCAAGTCTCAACCACCTTGAAAAAAAAAAGAAAGCAAAGTGGGATCTTCAAAAAGCTTTCAACAACAGATTGGGTTTTTATTGGTTCTACCAAAGCCCACCAAACCCAGAGGTGGGCCTCCTTGTCAAAGTCTAATCAGGAATAAAAGAGGGCAAATAACATGAACACCTCAGAGGACTAAACTTTGATGCATAGGAAGTCACCTTAGCCAATCCACTCTTTATCTAAAAAAGCAAAAGAAGCTAAGCTAAGAGCTTCTTCACCTTTTTTTTTGGATAAAGAAAAAGAAGGCCCCTCAAGTAAAGAACCCAACCGTACAGACAAGTTCAACAGCTGTCATACAAAGAGAGGGGATAAAGAGTGAAATTGGGTTGTATTGGATGAACGAGGAACCTAATGAAGGTGGGGCACTCTCACTCAGATCTGTTATGGGTTTTTTATCTGACACATGGAACTCGTTGAATCCCAAGAAAAAAAAATGATACCAAGATAAGTCTAGATACAAAGACCCGTATCTCCAAAATCTTTGAATTGCTATTGAAACAAAAAAAACAAGATCTTTGATTAATAATATGATGTTTTGCAAATAATAAGGTGGAAAACAGATCTGGGTAGTTGGGATTGAAGCAGAATTAGGTGCACCCAACACCACAAGACCTGTTTAAACTTTAAACTAATGAAAAAGACACCAAAAGACAACAAGAACAAGAGGAGCTTTGTTGAGTAGTAGGAGGAGGAGGAGGAAGAGAAGCCAAAAGAGATTTATGAAGATTGAAGAAGATGATGATGGACGTGAAGTGTGGGGTCCCTCTCACACCTCAGTCCATCAAATAAATTCTTCAATTCAATCAAACCCACCTCCACCCACAGGCCTCTAAATAATCTCTGTTTCTATTCTCTCTTAGACAAAATAGCAAACAGGTTGTGTACAAAATTTTAAGGGAGGGAAAAATATGAGAGGATGGTTACAAATGGTTATGTCTTATATGTAGTAATTATGAGATTGAATGGGCGGCCATAACTCAACAAATATTTTTGGAGGGTATATTTGTGTGGACAAAACATCAAATAAACTCTTTTGATTTCCATAGAAAATGCATGGTAATTGCTAAACTCTCTCTTTCTCTCTCTTTTGGTTACAAATTGGAGGAAAAAACGTTTAGCCAGAGACATTAATCCTCTCATATCAGTTATTTTGGTTCACACACAGCTAACTATTTTTTGATTTTAAACGTAAGAAAAAAAAAATTTTTGACTTAAATTTATAAAGTGTACAACAACAAGTGTGTGAGAAAGTAATTAAGGATAGTAATAATAATTCTTTGTAAAGTTAAGTTTCTAGTAAAATGTGTACGTTAAGAAGAATGAGAGAACCATTAAGGATAAAACAATAGTTACCATTGGTAGAATCTTCTTGGGCAGTTAAAAGATATTCTTGTTTTAATGGTTGGTAACTAACAACTAACAGCTTTGAGAGATGTTCTGCTGTGTGGACTCAAACTACTTTTAGTGTAGTAATTAATCAAACTTTTGTGAATTGTGACCAACAGATTAGCAACATGTGGCACATCCAGCTAGGATGGTTTATTTACATGCATTTATATTTTATGGTTTGTGTTAACGGTTGTCTTAAGCCAATTATTAATAAACTAGAAAAGTTTTGGAGTTATTTTTATGAGGAATATAAAAAGTCATTGAAAAAAATTATTATTCTCTTTTCTATAAATTTATTTTAAAAAATATATCATTTGAGTTGAATAAAAAAAAAAAATATATATATATATATATCATAAGTAAATGTTATTAGAATATTTGTTAACTTTTTCTAGTATTTTAATTTTAGAATAAAAAAAAAAAAATATATATATATATATCATAAGTAAATGTTATTAGAATATTTGTTAACTTTTTCTAGTATTTTAATTTTGTTTTGCTGGTTAAATAGAACCCTTTGTGGAAATAAAATTCAAATCCGACTCTTTTATAGTTCTATTCTATCATAAATTTTAATTATTATTTGAGTTAATAATTTACTATTATTTACATGATTAGGATAGTAAATTCTTGATGCTATATGACTTTTATATTGAAAACAAGATTTTCATGTAGCATCAAGAATTTACTATTGATGGACCTTATAGTCTCATATTTTATATGAGACCAAAGATTTATAATACGGGGCCATAGATTTGATTGGATCTCATTGGAGTAGGTGAGATATATATATATATATATATATGTATGTATGTATGTATGTATAGAGCAAGACTTAGATATAATACTTATATGCTGTTCGTTAGGTTCCTCTCTTAAGATTCAATCATGTAGATTTTTTCTTATGAAATAAAACTTTATTTTTTAATTAAGTATCTACATGTCAGAATTTTAAGAGAAGAACCTAAGGAATTGCACCTAAGGTATTGTACATAAGTTTTGTACAGATATATATATATATATATATTATAGAATTTGATTATGTGGTATTTGCTTTATGATATTTATCTCTTTATCATCAGAGAAATATATAAATTATTTTTTGTGAAAGCAAGATTTGATCCAATGTTGCTTATTCGAAAACAAAAACTTTTATTAGTTTAGCTAATTAAAACCCATAAAATATATCTCATTTAGAAAAAGGATTATATTAATGAGTATCCTTAAAGCAATTGTTAATGAACCATTTTATGAAAGTTTTTTACACCACTTTTATTGAAAATATAAATAGCCGTTAAAAAATTTTAATTTTTTTTCTTTTTCCATAAAAAGTTTTTAAAAACATTTCCTTAGGACATTTGTTAATATTTCTCTTTAAAAAATATATGTAAATTGCACTTAAATTTATGAAGTTTCTAATAAAAAGTATGCATCAACAACCATGAGAGAATAATTAAGTTTCTAGTAAAAAGTGTACATCAACAAATGTGAGAGAATAATTAAGGATAATAATAGTTATCATTGGTAGATTCTTCTTAAGCAGTTAAAGTCCTAAAGATATTCTTGTTATTGATTGGTAATTAACGACGCAGCTTCGAAAGATGTTCTACTGTGTGGGTTTAGCTTACCTCAAGTAGCTGGACATATCCTTTTATTTTAAATATACAATGGCAAGTGATATTGGGTTTTAATCTCCACCTTTTATTTAGTTAGTGAGTGATGTGACAGTCTCTTATTAAAACAAAATGACATATCCAGTTAAAAAAGTACTGGAAGTAAGTCAAACCTCTACTTTGTGAACTGAAACTACTTTTATTTAGTAATTAATCAAATGTTTGTATATTTGTAACCAAAAGGTTAGCAACATGTGGCGCATCCAGTAAGGACATTTTATTAATGTGCATTTATATTTTAATTTTGTTTGGCTGGTTAAACAGAATCTTTTCTAGAAATAAAATTCAAATCCAACTCTTTTATTCAATCATGAATTTTTCTTATGAGTGTTGTTAAAGAATGCTCTTAGGATATTTTAAGAAATTTTTGACAACATTTTCATGGAAAATATAAAAAACTGTAAAAAAAAAATCAGTTATTTTTTTCTTTTCTTATAAAACAGTTTTTAAAAATATTTTCTAAACCAATATCATTAAAGCATCCATTAAACTTTTCTATTTTTTTAATTATTATTTGAGTTGATTAAAACTTTTTATTGCTTTCATATTGAAAACAAGGTTTTCATGGTAGCATTACGAAATTTACAATTGACGGACCTCACCTACTCCAATGAGATCCAATCAAATCTATGGTCTTATATTATTTTTAAAAATAATCTCTCTCTCTCTCTCTCTCTCTCTCTCTCTCTCTCTCTCTCTCTCTCTCTAAACATATAAAATTTGATTTTATGGTATTCGCTTCTGTGGGGCCCGTGGGCCCGATAACCTCGGCCCATCGGGTATTAGGCTCAAGGCCAACGCCGAGGAGGACTGACCAGCCGAGGTTAAGTTAGACAAAGCCTCTTTTGTGACCCACGCCGATGACCTGTTCGTCCTCGGCATTCTAAGGATAACCTTTGGGAGGGGACAAGCTCAGAGCAAGCTGTCACATTCGCACTTAATGCATTCACCTAACCCCTTTGGTTGCATTAATGGGGATATAACCCCTTAGCAGGGCAACGTTGGTTAGAGTGAACCACTTGAGTACTGATAAGGCCTCTGATGGGACAGACGGCTAGAAGAGAGGCAAATAGATGATCAACAGATGGAATAAGGAGATAGGCAGATGAAAACTATATAAGAAAAGCAAGTAAAGTAAAAGGGGGGGGGAAAAGAAAGAGAGAGAACAAAAAGGCCTCCTCGGCCACAGGCCGAGGAGCACTCCCCCATTTGTAAAGAAACTCTTAGTATCTTTCATAAAGAAAGTTCATGCTTAGTGATCGACGGCCAGCGCCTAAACCTTTAACCCACTCTCTAAAAATTTATTGTTTGGGCTTGATTGGGCTGAAAACCCGTTCGTACTCAGGGTCAATCCAAATTGAGTCCCTACAATTGGCGCCGTCTGTGGGAAGGATTAGGGTGCTGGCCAGCACACCAAGCGAGTGTTCTAAGTATTCGTTTTACAGTAGGTTGAAAGAAAAAAAATATATAGAAGATTTGACAGTAGAACAAAAAAGAAAGATCTTGATTTTATTATTTCATGAATAGAAAAAGTACAAGTTACAATCAGAGGCTCAGGCAGGTGTGTTTTACATACAAATTTACAAGCTAATTCTACAAGCTATTTCTACAATCAGAGGCCCAGGTGGAGCCGCCCTAAGAAAAAACTAGCCGGTGGGAAGTGTCAAGCCATCCCTTTATTGGTATAAAGAGAATGGGAGAGCTTGACAAGAGGCGGAGAAGGGGAAGGGCAATCATGTTTCCAGGCCACCAACAACTCCCTTCTCGGCCAGGCGGAGCTGGAACAAAGAGAGGAGTAGATGCAGGGGCTCCGGGATACCTTCCCCCATGATGTTCCCTCGATTCTCTCCGATCCTCATGAGTGTTGGCCGTTGGAGACGGCAACACTCGAGCACAGCCCATGAGGTGAATTCGCACATCTTCCTCGTCGGGGGTGTGCTCCGAGGAAAGACGTTAGGTTCTCTAACAACACTCCTCTAGGACACCTCGAAGGGCGCCATCAGGGTTACGCCTAGACTCTGCCGCACAGTGGGGGCTGCGGCCATACCGGTTTTTGTCAATCCCGGTAACAATTCCGGCGGGGTTGTTAAAAGCGCTTGGGGAGCTGGAAGAATGTGTTTTGTTCTGTTTGTGTTGAGAGGTCCATGGGTTGTGGAGAAACCATCTCCCCACTTTATATAGGGGTTGGGGGTTTGTAAGAATTAATTCATGCAGAGTTCGAAAAGAGAATTAAAAGTTGGGATAATAATGAAGCCATCAATTTCCAAGGAGGTCGTAGACCGTTGGACTCGTGTTAATTCACGAGGACATTAATGAAGACGCATTTCGCGCACCGAGGCGTCCAGCGCGGAACATGAACAGACAAAGGGCGCTTCATAAATGAAAAAGATAGGGCCTCGAGCTGGAGGCGAGATCAATGCCACATGTAAAGATCATAATTTGACCCAAAGAGGAATCATCTCCAGTAAAGCGGTCTGAGGACAAACCTCCGCTTACAGAAAAATAGAAGTGGTAGACAGAGCCAAGGTATTGCATGGTCCTCGGACCCAAACCTATGGTAAAACTACACACACCATTATATCTGGGTACTAGACAGAACCAAGGTCTTGCATGGTCCTCGGACCCAAGCCTATGGAAAACTAGATACTTACAGAAAAATAGAAGTGGTAGACAGAGCCAAGGTATTGCATGGTCCTTGGACCCAAACCTATGGTAAAACTACACACACCATTATATCTGAGTACTAGACAGAACCAAGGTCTTGCATGGTCCTCAGACCCAAACCTATGGGGAAACTAGATACTTACAGAAAAATAGAAGTGGTAGACAGAACCAAGGTATTTCATGGTCCTCGGACTCAAGCCTATGGTAAAACTACACACACCATTATACCTGGGTACTAGACAGAACCAAGGTCTTGCATGGTCCTCGGACCTAAACCTATGGGGAAACTAGATACTTACAGAAAAATAGAAGTGGTAGACAGAGCCAAGGTATTGCATGGTCCTCGGACCCAAGCCTATGGTAAAACTACACACACCATTATATCTGAGTACTAGACAGAACCAAGGTCTTGCATGGTCCTCGGACCCAAACCTATGGGGAAACTAGATACTTACAGAAAAATAGAAGTGGTAGACAGAGCCAAGGTATTACATGGTCCTCGGACCCAAGCCTATGGTAAAACTACACACACCATTATATCTGAGTACTAGACAGAACCAAGGTCTTGCATGGTCCTCAGACCCAAACCTATGGGGAAACTAGATACTTACAGAAAAACTTTTTTTGACTAGCGCCTCTTGCACTATTCATGAGATATGAACAGTGCATTAAGGCAAATCTACAGTGTTTTTAGCAGTGACCAATAACCCAGAAATTATTTTTTTATTACTTTCAATAATAAATTTTTAATTTTTAGTAAAATAAACGATATCTAAATCCACACTAAATCTATTGGACTAAAAGAAGAACTAGTAAGTTTTTTTTTTTTTTTTTTTAAATTATATGGGAACTAGTAAGTCTATTGACAACGTATGAGTGAACTTCTTCAAACCTGAGCCTCTCACCAATAATGTTAATGATTTGTCATACACCCATAAAGAATAAGTGAGTCAAATCAACTATTCAGCAAAAAAGTGAGTCAAATCAGCTCTTACAGTGTATATATCATATATGATATGATCTCTACAAGGCTCCATCTCCAAACTAAAAACAATAAAATATTCAGCAAAGAAAAAAGGCTAATTAAAAGCAATAATAACCGGTTACATTGTTCCTAATTGATCGAGCTCTAAGTTTCAAAAAATATATATATATTTTGATCAAGCTCTATGATTGTCAAACACCCCCATAAAGAATAGTAGTCAACTCTTAGATCATAGATATGAACTCTACAAGGCTCCCAAGCAAGAGAGAAAGAGAGAGAAAAACCAAACCCTTCAAATTTGATTGCAATACGCAACAATCTTTATGATTAGTTTTTAAGTGGTCAGTGTGAAAGCAATCTATGAATAAGATTATATTCCTTTACCTAGATTAGAGGACACCAAAAGATTGATAAGAAATGTTCAACAACTTCCTTAAGACCATGATAGCCTGAAAAAATTAATCCTTAGTTGGTTTCATGTTGAACGAGTAGCAAAGTATGACTTAGACCTTAGCAACCAACCTTAGCTTAACCATTTATTTTATTGAGTTGAACTCCAAATTCATCCTATTAACTATTGGTTGACTCAAGTGCCTATATTTTTGGCTAGTTATTAGTGAGAACCACTAAGAAGTTTGGCTACATTGAACTGCATTTACTAATTAGCTTAGGATTATTAGGAGCTTTAGCTCTCTCAATTTTGATAATCTCTTTTTGGGTCATGTACATCATTGCACACATGACACACGAAAAAGTGTTCAAAGATTAAAGTTGAATTTTGGGATAAATTTGAAGGATATAATTTCATACAGCTTTTCTCTATATTTTACTAGTGTTGACTGTTGATCCATATAAGACAAAAATTGCAGTAAGTTTTAGGTTCACCATGATGTGATAAGATTAGCACGCTTGGTCAAAATTTTGATTGAGTAAATAGTTAGATGTAACAATATTGCCAATGGGTCTATTTTAAATGAGATCTATTATGTGGTTTTCAATTAGTTCAACTGATAAAGATTTTTGTTGTCAAATAAACGACATTGGTTTGAATATTGGTTTCATAAAAAATAAAAAATAAATGTTTTGTTTGATAATAAAAAGGCAGGTATTATGAAGCTGTAGGGACTTAATTTGGATTGACCCTGAGTACGAACGAGTTTTCAGCCCAATCAAGCCCAAACAATAAATTTTTAGAGAGTGGGTTAAAGGTTTAGGCGCTGGCCGTCGATCACCAAGCATGAACTTTCTTTATGAAAAATACTAAGAGTTTCTTTACAAATGGGGGAGTGCTCCTCGGCCTGTGGCCAAGGAGGCCTTTTTGTTCTCTCTCTTTCTTTTTTTTCCCCCCCCTTTTACTTTACTTACTTTTCTTATATAGTTTTCATTTGCCTATCTCCTTATTCCATCTGTTGATCATCCATTTACCTCTTTTCTGGCCGTCTGTCCCATCAGAGGCCTTATCAGTACTCAAGTGGTTCACTCTGACCAACGTTGCCCTGCTAAGGGGTTATATCCCCATTAATGCAACCAGAGGGGTTAGGTGAATGCATTAAGTGCGAATGTGACAGCTTGCTCTGAGCTTGTCCCCTCCCAAAGATTATCCTTAGAATGCCGAGGACGAACAGGTCCTCGGCGTGGGTCACAAAAGAGGTTTTGTCTAACTTAACCTCGGCTGGTCAGTCCTCCTCGGCATTGGCTTTGGGCCTAATACCCGATGGGCCGAGGCTATCGGGCCCACGGGCCCCACAATAGCCCCTCAAAATCCTGCTGCACGTTCCCTCGGACGGGGAGGAGGGTTTTGATACCTGCGGGCTCTTTAGACGAGTCGCCCCACTTCGGTTTGTGCTAACGCTGGCGGCTTTTTGACTGCCCGATGCGCGTTTTTAGCGTTTCAAGACTTAATGGGTGCCCACATTAAATTTTGGCGGCACCACGTTTCCCACTTTCAACGGCATGATTTTTTGCCTTTATGAGCAGGCGGTTACATTTGAGAAACCTAAGGGGGAGTATAAGTACCTGTTTGAACCGCTCGATTTCATCATTTTCGCGCTTACAATTGTTGACGCGTATGATTTGAATTTGGTTGGACTTGTACACTATCTGAAGAGTACCGTCATACTTCTGTAAGTCTTCTTTTTCTATCAATTTCAAATTTCCTTGATTTTACTCCTCCTTTTCTTCTCTTAGAACTTTTAGTCATCTTTGGGGAATGGGTAAGTTTAAGAAGTTGGTTGAGTCTGACGAGATGATGAACAAATTCATCGTCGACTATGGAATACCCAATAATGTGAGTTTGAAGTACTATGAAGAAGGGGAGTGGTACCTTAAGAGGAGAGAGGGTGAAGTTGTGATCCCAATATTCGCTTTTGTAGAAGGAGGGATGAGAATCCCTATGAGGCCGGTGACCCTCAATTATCTTAGGCATTTCCGCCTGTCTCCTACCCAGTGTGCCGCGAATGTGTTTAGGATATTAGGGTGCGTAGA
>NW_027069892.1:395477-482857 GCF_002906115.3 Quercus suber
TTTATGGGGGTGTTTGACAAATCATAGAGCTTGATCAAAATATATATATATTTTTTGAAACTTAGAGCTCGATCAATTAGGAACAATGTAACCGGTTATTATTGCTTTTAATTAGCCTTTTTTCTTTGCTGAATATTTTATTGTTTTTAGTTTGGAGATGGAGCCTTGTAGAGATCATATCATATATGATATATACACTGTAAGAGCTGATTTGACTCACTTTTTTGCTGAATAGTTGATTTGACTCACTTATTCTTTATGGGTGTATGACAAATCATTAACATTATTGGTGAGAGGCTCAGGTTTGAAGAAGTTCACTCATACGTTGTCAATAGACTTACTAGTTCCCATATAATTTAAAAAAAAAAAAAAAAAAAACTTACTAGTTCTTCTTTTAGTCCAATAGATTTAGTGTGGATTTAGATATCGTTTATTTTACTAAAAATTAAAAATTTATTATTGAAAGTAATAAAAAAATAATTTCTGGGTTATTGGTCACTGCTAAAAACACTGTAGATTTGCCTTAATGCACTGTTCATATCTCATGAATAGTGCAAGAGGCGCTAGTCAAAAAAAAAGAAAAAAAAAAAAAAAAAAAAAGGCAAAAACGTAGAAATGTAGGAGTGCAGATGTGATCCAAACAGACAATTACTAATTAAGGTAATTGATAAATTCTCAATTTCAAGAACCATCTATCAAGATAGAGATGAAATTAAAAGGTGTATTTTCAAGAAGTGATTGGAAAATGCAAAGATATATATATATATATATATATATAATTTATATTGGAAATCTCCCTGAATTTGTAGGGATCAAAGGGCACTCAATTGAGGGAGATTTCTTCTTCCTAATTTCCTTGGCTATCCTGTGTTGGCATACATCATAAATCTTTCTTGATATCTAGATTCAACCTCAAGTGGGTTTATTGGATTCAAGATAATTTTGTAACCACAATGTTTTTTGATTTTGTAAACTCAAACTTTTTTTATAGATTAACTCTATTTTCCTTACATTGCTTGGTGATTATTTTTGAATAATAAATTTAGGGATATAAAATATTTTACAATTTTTTTTCAACAATTGACTAATTTGAGTTAAAAGTGTTAGTCCTGGTGAAGTGGTGATTATACATTAAGTTGATATTTCTCTATAATGTCTTATTATCCTGATAAATTGTGAAAAACAAATTATAGAAATAATTGGATATTTTTGTTTTGTTCTTTTCTGAATGATTTGCGTATTAATCCTCTATAATTGCGATATATTGTAATAGCTTAATGCATAGGGATGTGTGCCCATCTCCAATGATATAGCTTAACCTCGACCGTCAATCTGCATATGAATTTACTTATTCTAATCTGTATCAGACATAAATGCTTCAATCCAGGTCTGACACGTTTCAACTGTCAAGGCTACATTTACGTGCAACATGGCTAGCTTTATGCTGAAAAGGACTTGGCTTTCAATTGTCGGCTTACCAATAATAAAGCAAACAATTTAATAATAAATAGGATTAATTGCATTTCACGTTTCAATTTTTTGATAATTCAATCATTTTTTTTGGCAAGAGAGGGGGATATCTCGATTGGAGAAGGGAATAATGATAAAATTCCGTGTGACCCAATATATATGACAAGTCGCGGCTAGAGCTAGCTTCAACTGCATGTGATGGCTCGTCGCTTTTTAGTTGCCTTTTTTCATTACCCGAGATTTAAAGTTGGCATCGAAAAAGATCTCTTGATTCTTTATGGTTGGCCGGCTTGGAAGCAAGCTAATTATTGAGTGTCCGGACCCAAACAATTATATAGGAGTAATTTTCAAAATAATCTAGTTCAACTTTTTATTAATTTATTTTTGCCTCTTGCTTAATTTCTCAGCTTAAAGAGAAATATGTTAAGGACGTTATTAACAATTATATTAAAGGTATCCTTTAATATACTCCATAATATAACTAACAAAAATAGAAAAGAGAGAAATAGAGTACTGATGAGTAGATAGCAAAATTATCCATTTCAACATAAATATAAAAAAAAGGAAAAAGAGGGGTATTATTGGAGATTTTATTTTTTGTCACGCCGTGATTTTGGTGTAGGCGGGGATTGAACCCCAAATCTCTTATACAACCATCAGAGACTTTACCAGTTGAGCTAACTGGAACCCACTTTTAAGTATAAACTTTAATTGTTAATGTCAATATTCATCTCATGTTATGATAATTTTGTTGGGACTTAATTGAAGTTAAGAATTTAAGATTAACAAATTCTTCCAAGTAACTAGATTATTAGATTTATGAGAATCTAGATCTTAAGTGTAATTATTCTCTACAAAATTACAATCAAATTATATATATATACATATATTTATATTTCTCTCTCTCTCTCTCTCTCTCTCTCTCTCTCTCTCTCTTTTAAAGAAAAAAGTTCAGATTTGTAATTCAACATAATGTGAGTATTGAAACAGGAGGGACCAAGAATATTTGCACTGTTTGGCTCAAATACTCATTAAAAAAAAAAAAAAGTGTACCGAATTTACCAGACAAACTAATAATTTTTTGGCCTCAACAAGTAGCAAGGGTATTGGTCAGATGATTCAGGTCTCAACATCAATAAGTTGGATCCATAACTGAGACCAGACAGGATTAAGACCTTTAAAATGTTGCTTGTCCAAATTGTCCCATCTCATTATAAACTTGATTTAATTCTATCACCTGAAAATGATAAATTATTTCATATCTACAAAAATTAGCATGGGTAATTTTAAGCCTGGAGTTAGAATTTCCCACAGTGGGTGTAATTTCTAAAAATTGTTCCAATTATTTGGATAGTAATTTGTAGTTTAATCCATAATTCAGCATTTTAAAGTTAGTTTCAATATGATTTTACAATGCAGTGATCTTAGATAAGTGATTTTTTTTTTTTTTTTTGTTTGAAAATAATAAGTGATAGTTACTTTGTTGTTGGTTTCCTCTTGAGAAACATATTCATTCAAATATTGAATTCCTTGATTTGGGTTAAAAGAAAGGTAATTCAAAATTATTGTGAAAGTTTATTTGGGAGCATCCAATTTTCATGGGGAATATATTGTTTATATAAATTATTGTCACCACCACAGCTAGTGCCACCTCTATGAGGAAAATCTAGAATTTAAAAGTCTAAAAAGATGTAGTTGATTTTTTTGGGACCACAATTAGAAAAAAAAATAAAAAAATACTATCTTTCTATTTTATCTATCCATGTATTTTTGAAATTGCAAGGAGCCCCAAATCTCTCATAATGGGTTCTCTGTAAACTCTGCGCATAGATAAGCTCAAATATTTGTAAGATAAGATATATAATTGACTCTGCAATTTTTTTTTTTTTTTTAGTTGGTGCAGTTGTAAGAAAATTTCAAATTTCTTCCATTTTATATATAACTCAAATTTTTATAAGACTGTCATACAACTTATAATACTTATATTGAGTCGTGTAAACGTGTATGATTCAATTTATTATTAAAGCATAAATTTATAACAGATTATTAAAATAATGTAAAAGAAACAATGTTAGATTATTCAAGCACCTAAATTCTAAGTTCTTCATGGGGAAATTTTTTTATTAATATAAACTATTGTCACCATCACAATTACTACCACCTCTATGAGGAAAATCTAGAATTAAAATTTAAAAATATGTAGTTGATTTGTCTTTATTTGTTTGTTTTTTTAGGAGACCAAAGTTTTATATATTGTTTCTTTCTATTTAATCCATCTACATAGGGTTTTCGACTTGTAAGGAGCCCAAATCTCTCACAATCGACCATCCAGAATTTACCCATAGGTTTTTCAAATTTTAAGGAACCCAGCCTTTTTAACAAAAACTCTCATAGTTGACATTTACATTTTCTTAGTGGGCGCAGTTGTAAGAAAATTTCAACTCCCTTTTTGTATATATAACTCAAATTTTTGTAAGACTGCTATTGTGTTCATGCGATAATCAAGAAGTATATGTAAACTAAGAAAAATTATTTCAATAATATAATTAAAATTGATCAATAAAAAGTAAAAATAAAATGCCAAAAAATATTTTTTTATGTTGCATGATGAATGCACATCAGTAAGAACAATTTTTTATAAAAAGGCAAAAATTATAATTGTAGAGGTGATAGACTCAGTAGTATATATCTATGTATATATTGGGTCGGGAGCCCAATCTAAGGACATTAATTAGTCCGAAAACAGGTAAACACTGTCATGGTAGTCCGTGTTAGTGAGTGAAGAGGTGAGGTTTGGTCATAAAAGTCCAAAAAGGTGGTCCGAGAAGGAATACCTCCTCGGTTGAGCAAAGTCGAGGTCCAAAGGTGTGGTCTGCCATCCAGGGCAACATTTCGAGAGATTCTATTGATAAGGATATGATGCATCATAGAAGCACAGGACATAAGGAAGCCATAAAATATTTAAAAGAAAGCTGCTACTATCGCATTGAATGCTCTGTAATTAACTCTTTGGCCGCATTAATGAGGAAGTAATACCTGAACAGTAATTTTCAGTTTTACAGCTACTCCCAAAGACTTCAGGAAGGTGCTAATAGGACAAGAATTAACACCAGCGATCTAATCTACACATAGAAGGTGAAGATGAAAGAAAGAATATAGTATAAAATAGAAAGAAGACCCTGAGGGGAGGAGATCAAAGAATTAAGAGAAAAATGCTGTAGCAACAAGAATTGTGCTTGTAATCAAATTCAAGAGATATATACAAGAATTGATCTCCTCAGATTGTGTTGAGGACGATTTTCTTTGGATAAAACCAGTCTATCTTTACTTTATTGTCATCTGAATTTATTATAATTGTTACCCAACTCATTAGAGCTTAGTTTTCTAACTCACTCTCTACAAATTCATTGTATTGGGATCTTTGAGCTATATCCTTTTACCTTTTGGGTTTAGGAACCAAATTGTGTCCTCACAATAATATATCATAAAATTATTTAAAATAAGTGATGAAACTTCTATTAAATTTCTTAAAACTTTTGATAATTGAGTTTCAATCGAAGATTAATTTCTTTTAAATCTTTGGTGGTAGTGTTTTACTTAAAGTAAAAATTATTAATAGAATTAAAAATATACTTACAATGAGTCATATGACGAATATCATACAACTTGTAATACTTACATTGAATCACATACTACTAGTAAGTTGTCCATGATCCAATATTTATTATTAAAAACAATTATTGTAGATTATAAAAATAATATTAATTAAATAATTATTACTTTATAAAAAATATGAAACTTCTTGGTAGTAGATTTTAATTATATATAATATACTAAAATCTTTAATAAATGGTAAAGTGGCGCCTCCATGATTATTTTTTAAGGGGGACAATAAAAAACTTAAATTACAAAAATATAAAACAAAAGAGAACTTGAACATATCAATATCACAAAAAAAAAAAAAAAAAAAAACTGAAATACATAAAATTTTACAATTGCTTTCTACAATTTTTCATATTTTGAAATCATTACATGATTTCTTTATTATCAATCCTATGAGCTACATTTCTTTCAATATAAACAGTCAAGCAATCATTAATCTATTAATCTCCCATTTGATTGATTTATTTCAAATTTTTTAAGATCTAAATGAGTTTTTATTTTTTATTTTTTTAAGGTTTAAGATCAATAAATTTCTACTTTTGTTGTTAGACTTTTTTTTTTTTTCCTGATTTTAGATCAAATTGGTTTGTTATTGGGCTTTTTGTTTTGTGTTTAAAAATGCCATAATATTGTTAAGAGGATCATATTCAAGCCTATTTCAACCAATTTTTTTTTTTTTTTTAAATTCTTAGGTCAAAGTGTTCAAATTTTTATTTTAGAGGGTCAAAACAAGCAAAAAAATTTAAAAAATATTATATATAGTTTTATTTTTTTTTTGGCCAGTTCAAAAGATTCATTTGAACCCTTGGGCTCCAAGTGGAGCCACCCATGAAATGGTAGCATTTTTTTTACTTGAGAATCAATTGGTCACTTAACTTAAAGAAATCATAGTTACTAGACGCAACTATGACTTTAGGACCCAAATTTTCATTATATGGTATGTTATGTAACAATCAATAGTCTTTGCAGTCCTTAATTTGCTTCTACTATAACAATTTACGTTAATTGACAATTTATCTTGGAGAGAGAGAGAGAGAGAGAGAGAGAGAAGAGGGGGGGGGGGGTGGTGGGGGAAGACTTCCCAAACTCACCCTCAGCAAAAAACATCAATAAGTAAAACCTCTGGTATTTTTTAAAATTTTATTTATGCTAAAGTAAGCCATCTCTTTCTATCGTTTCCAGAAATAAATAAATAAAAAGAGTAAGCCATCTCAACAAGCAGGATCAATATAATACTATACTGTGAAAGTATAATATCTTGAGAGAGACAGTTTCATCAGACAGCACCTTGGCTTAGGAGTTCCATCTCTTAAAAAAAAAAAAGAAAGAAAGAAAGAAAGCTTAGGACTTAGGAGCTGGATGACCCAACGTTTTCTTAAATAAACTAAAAATGTTCACAATAATTAATAATTGTAAAATTTTATATGGAAAAAATATCTTTAAAATTCAAGTATTTATAGTCTAACGGTTCTATCAGTATCATCTATGACTTTTATCATACTATTAATTTGTTAATTAGTGGTAACCAAATCAAATCATCCAATAATCAAACTAATATATATATATTGCAAAATAAGTTTTAAATTATTTTGGAAAAATAATAAATAATTAAATAATTTTAATATGAGAAAAGAGTTGTTCAAGTTTCAAGTAATTCTAGTCAAATGGTTTTATCATATTAGTGTGGAGGTCAACTCGGCCAAGTATTATATATATATATATATATATTTTTTTTTTCCATTTGTATACATGTGAAACAAAATAAGTTCTTAATGAAGTTGACAATAGTAAATAAATACAAATTTAGATGAGAAAAGAGAGGTTTAAAATACAAGTAATTCTAGTAAAAGGGTTTTGTTATAAACTTATAAATTATAATAGTGGTGGCGAAATCAGCGAATAACAGATAGATGCGAAAGAATTTATCAAAGAAAACTCAATGAGAAATATATATATATATATATATATATTTTTATGTGGAAAAATTGAATTCAACCTTATTTTGTTTTATAAATGAGAGTAAACAATATCACTTTGTTACAAAGCAAGAAATATATATATATATATATATATATTTTTTTTTCAAGAAAGAGAGACAAATACAAGGAAAAAATTAGATTTTTCTTTTCCTTTTTTGACGAGACATAGTATGATTTTTTTTTTCTTTCAAAATTTATAATTAAGAGATATATTAAAATTTTAGACTAAAATAATATATGAAAATAAAAGTAATATCTATGCAATGTTAACAAAATATAAATAAAAGAAAAGACACTACATGACAAAATAATTGTTTCTTATTATATTTCAATTCAATCATATTCATTTTATACTAAGTGTATGTTTGGATAGTGCTAAAAAGCACTTGCGTTTGCGCTTCGGTTTTTTTTTTTAGAAGAGCTTTTCACGTTTTTAGATGTGGGACCCATGGCTACAATGTAGGAAGAGAAAGCAAAATTATGTTTTTTCAGTGAGTCACGTGCACTGTTTACGGGACCTCTAAGTACTTTATTTAGAAAAAAAAAAAACTTTAAAACTGTGTCCCACAGTACTATTCACACATTTAAAAATTATTTTGCTACAGTGTTTTTAATTTTCAATTTTCAATAATAAACAATATCCAAATAGACTCTAAATCTTAAGACATTTTCCTTTTTAATGTACACAATCAAAATATTCAACTTTTGCAGTTGACTTTCCCATAATAACAAATTAAATGAAACTCGTGTTTGTTATGTCATTATATGTACTCTATTTTTGTAGGTTTTTTTTTTTTTTTTTGGAGAAAACTTTTTTTATAGTTAAAAAACCCAGTAAGTATTGCTAATTCAAAAGGGAATAAAAATCGTAATTCATACAAAATCAATAATAAAAAAAAGCACACACAAACAATAACAAACGCAATTGGAATTAATTACGTTGGACACCAAATTAAAAAAAAAAAAAACCAAAAAATAGAAGAAGATGATTTCCGTAACATGTTTTTTCCATGTAGTCGTAGCTATACCAACATCTAAACACATCACACAATTAGACTATTATTATTTAAACTTATATTATTTTCAATTGGGTAAAAAAATGGGAAAGTCCTTTTCTCAACTGATGCCACTGGTAACGTTGAGAACCTCAAGATAATGGTTAACACTTTTTTATGCAATAATATTACTTAATCAAAGTCATTTTATTTGACTTTTTTTAAGGGGGGGGGGGTTTGGAAGGGATTTTTTTTTTTTTTTTTTTTTTGATAAGGTAAATTTCATTTAATCCAACAAACAGTCAAGATACAGCACATCATCCTCATTTAGAACAGAAATAAGAAAACTTAGGTCTTCCTCAAACCAAGATCTGAACTAGTAGGTGGGCTGCCTTGTTGCCATTCGGGAAGGGAGATTTAAAAAAAAATTTATATTAGATGTGTATTTTTACAAATTCACATTTAGATTATAATAAATCTAAAAGTAATTTTCAATTCCAAAGGATTACACTTTTGTTTGAGCAGAGGGCTCAGAGTCATGTATTGAAAAAGATCACATAGCTAGGATCTTGCTATGATCCTCAATCTCTTCCCGAATATTGTCAGCATTTTATTGATATTCAAGAATTGCCCATGCGACCCCTCAACATGTAAGGAATTGGTAGAATCATTGAGATCAAACTCTTGTTGTATTTGAAAAATGTTTCAAGAGGGATCTTTGAAGTCGAAGATGGTGGTTGATCAAGTAATCCTTGATCATAATATTTAATTAGTATGAGTACTTTGTCCAATATAAAACTCGTGTTGTTGTTGTTGTTGTTTTCTTTTGTGTTTTAATGAAATGTAATATATAAATTATGTATGGCTTTGTTTCTTAATTTCTCAAAGGTACATTGTCTCCTTATTTCCTCAATATTTACAAAACATCAAGATAATCAAATATGAATATTTATCTCATTGGTAAAATGTTTAAAGTTCAAGGTTTGTTTTGAATACTTTAAAATTATACATAAAACATGGGTTTATAAATCGGATTGTAAATAACTTTCGATTAGCACAAAATTTGATGTACATGTCAAAAATCAAAAAGTGTGATTTTAAGAATTTTAATGTTTATAAAAAGTTATTAAATTGTGTAACATTAACCAAAAAAAAAAAAATTATATGAGGCGTATTCATATTTATTGCCAATATTTATTGCCAAATTTATCATTGGATTACCTTGTTCCCCTGCTTATATTATAGCCTATATTAACATGCATGCTAAACAAACTAGCTACTCAATTCCACTTCGTCCACTTGATTCCTATAAAAAAATTTAAAAAAAAAATGTTCCACTTGATTTGAATGCAATAAGAGAGAATTTTATATAGCTCGCAATTAGGTACAAAAGAGGAACCTGTCTTAATTAGCTCATTAGTTAGCTTAATTGATTTTTCAGCTTTAAAAGATCTGGGTACTCGGAGGTCAACACATGGTTGAATCGATAAAAAGTTGTTAGATTAGCAAATAATACATCTTTTAGATTGATCAAAAGAGAAAGTATCACATTCATGAATCATAAGGATGCAGAATTAATAGTTTAAACAACTATTATTCTACTCAATTAGGCTAATAATTTATATGTAGAACCACTTTTTATCCCGTACGAAAAAGAAGGAAGAATAAAAGAAAGAAAGAAATGAAGTACAAATATCATGCAATCATATTATGGTAACTTGAAAATCACATAAAGGTTACCAATGAGTGGCCACCGTTCCTTTTTAGTCCAAATCAAAACTTTTTGAATTGCTTTTTCTTTTTAAATTTGTCTGTGTATGTATGTGTGTCCATTTTTGGTACAAGGTCCAGTGGCTTCTAAAGCTTTGTGTTCCTATCCAACAATAGCATGCTCTTGTTGATTGGTCGAGTCATATGCTTGGACAACACTATAAGCAAATATTTTGGGCAAATGATAACATTTTATTTAACTTACTGCAGCAAATTAATGGATGGCTACTAGATTGGCACTAAAACATTCTGATTTAAAGAATTTGATGCCAATTAGGTCAGTTACCTATAATTCATCTTTTTGGTTGAAGCTATAGATTGTAATATCGAGTTTAGCATTGAACTAGCAAGTCTCTAAAATAGTTTTTTGTATATATATATATATATATATTTGTTTTAGATATAATAGTGTTTCAACTTATGACGTTTGCTTTATGATAATTGCTCTTTAATATCAAATTAAGACATCAATTGGTTGTTGGTGTAGGCAGAGTTTGAACCTAAATCTCTTATTCAACAACAAGAAATTTTATCAATTGAGTTAACTGAAATCTAGAAATCTCTAAAATAGTTTTAAAGAAGCTAAAAAGGTTTGTAGTGAATTTTATAGACCCCATTTGATAAAATTATCAAGGAAATTAAGGAAGTTGCTAAGGAGTTTTAATGTGAATTTTGGAAGGCTCAAATTTGAAACTTTTGCCCTAAAAGCTCTTTTAAGATTTATTTCGTACTTTCATAAAGACAGTGAAATGTCAGAATTGTCCATGTTCTTTTTCAAAAATAAAAAATCCAATCCTCATAATCAAATAATAATAATAGTAATTAGTTTTTTTTTTTTTTAGAAAAACATTAACCCTTAGTTGAGTTATTTGGATTTAAGTATGAAAATAAATAAATAAATAAATAATAAAATAGTAACACTTATATAATATAATGTTTTATAATTTCTCACATGTAAAAAGTCTATGAATTTAACTACTAAATAGATAGTGTAATAGTTTCAAAACATGTTATAATTGTAATTTAGATTAGTTTCAAAAAGTAGTCTTTTAAAATTGTACTTAGATCTACATATTTTTCACACTTTCCACTCGTGCCTTTTTTAATTAGGTAATTGTTAACTTGTTGGTTAGGCTTTATTATTATTATTATTATTATTATTATTATTATTATTATTATTATTATTATTATTTATGAAAAGCAAAGCTTTATTAGTAAAGGAAGCTAGTTATATTTGTAAAACTCTATTTCAAACAATGTCCCAAAAAAAAAAAAAATCGATTTCAAAGGGACCCCAAATGTGGTCAACAATTGGTCCCTAAAGGAGTAGTGTGTTCTTCAAAGGGTAGTGCATAATGAGGATAAGGTTAGACCCGCCTGACCAAATTAAAGAAACCCTCAGAATTGACACCTCGAAAAAGTATGAACATTTTATTGTTTGGTATAGTGTGTGATGTGGCTGGAGGAGAGCAATGTAACCAAAATTGACCCCCACCAATAAGCCCCCACTTTGGCACACTAAGAATGAATTTTGCAAAGTCATGCAAGATATGATTCTGGCACATAATTCATATGATGGTCTAAAGGAACATTGTCATTAGTATAATGGTATTGGTGGGGTGGGACAAGTGAAATAAAAGAATATATTTTAGACCAACAACTATTAGTCAAGGACCATAGGCAGGAAGAGAGGTATAGAATCTATAGATGTAGCATGTCGCAATGTGAATTGTAACCTTGTGCATTTGTGAAGAATAGTTTTAAGATCTCACACTTTTATGCACACTTTGTCATAACTATCTTACCTGATAGATCATAAATAGTAGATAAAAAATGGTGGGTTCAAGTGATAATAACAAACAACTAATTACAATTTACTACATAAAAATAAGACAGTTATAGCAAAGTGTGTGGTATTACAATTATTCTTTTGTAATATGCATTCCTAGAATCTTATCTCATTGCATATGCTATAATCAATGAAAAAATAGAAGCCCTTTTGGTTCTCATCACTAAATAACAAGTCACTAAGCTCTCTCATTCTCATTTGAGGAAATGGCTTTTTTCTTTGTTTTGCTAAGTCTCTTTCTCTCTCTCCATAGAGTATGGAGCAAATGGATGAATTGTCACTGAAAGAGCTTTACAAACAGTTCTTGGTGTTCGATCATGGATGAGGTAATATGGCATTTAGACATATTCTTTTGTTTACTTGGAGAATTCCACTAAGGCATACAAACTTTAGATTTAGATGCTTTGTCTCCTAAAGTTTAAGCATATGATCCATCAAACCCATCAACTTTGAAGTTAGTTGCCCCCACCAATTTTGTCAATACAAAATTATCACTCTCTTTCTCTCTTACCAATCTCCATCAAGCAAACTATGATGTGGACTCCTTAAAATTTTAATCAATAATACACCTTAGCCCCCACTTAGAGTCATGGTGCTCGTGAAGACTCCAGTTTCCCCGGCCCGTCCTAGAATAGCCTCTTTTTTCGACACTTGTAATGCTAGGTTGTAAAGAATAGATAATTTTTTCCCTTTTCAAATTTCAATTCTTAAGAGATTGAGATCAATATTCAATTCCACTCATATGAATCATGATGAAATGGGAGATATAAATGAAGTCCTTAAAATTTTAAGGAGTAACAATCAAGTTAAATGATTAAACTTACAAATTCTTAACGGTTTAAACTTTTAGGTTGAATGTTTTATTGAATCAATGATTCTAAAAGGAAATCTAGAAATTATAACTTTTAAGACAAGTGGTATATTATCATGAAAATAATAATAATAATAATTTTCATCATATAGCTTTCCATTGTCTGTCAACTTTTGGTTAGTTGGCATCTTGATTACAGCTGGTGATCTCGTATCAAGATTCAATCCACCTACCTTTAAGTTTTACCAAACATAAAAAGAAACAAATATTTTCAAAAATAATAGGAGATAATAGATAGCTGAATGACATATTCCATGTAAGAATCTAAAACTTCTTAGATATTTATTTTTTGCTTTTAATTTTTTTTATACTCTTTAATTTTTGCTTTTATTAGAATAGTAAATTTAAATCTTCCTCTCTATATATTTTTAAATAGAAGGGGTATCGCCTAAAATATATGTGGGCCATGAGTAAGTCATTCTAAAAGGAAGTCTATCGATTAAACTTTTAAGATGAGTGATATGCTATTAAAATGATAATGCCAATAATTGTTGTATAGTCTTTCATCTCCAATCACCTTTCGGCCAATCGTCATTCTGATTCCAGCTGGTGATTGTGTATCAGGGTTAATCCCCCTACTTTTAAGTTTTACGAAACAGGAAAATAAACACCAATTTTGATACATAATTGGAGATCATGGATATCTACATGACATTTGCACTTAAGAATCTAAAATTTCTTAGATATTTACTTTTTGCTTCTCTTTTTATAGTTTTTTTTTCTTCCTTTTATTAGAATAGTAAATTTCACTCTCTCTCTCTCTCTCTCTCTCTCCCTCTCTCTCCCTCTCTCTCCATATATATATATATATATATATATTCATAAATAAATAAAAGGAGAAATATCTCTTAGAATTAGTTTATGAAAATTCAAAGCTAGCTTCAAAAGTTATAGGACTAATACTTGATTGCTTGATTGTTGTAACTAAAAAATTTTCATCTTGACATTTATGAATGAGTAGTGATGGGCATGGGTTGCATCCTCTCCAATAACTTAAGCTACCCATTATTAGACACATATGATCACTTGAATAAATCAAAAAAGAAAAAAAGGTTTATGGTTAAAATTGTATGAATAAATGTCCTTTAATTTTCTACGCGACAACAAATTTATATCATGCATGCAGTCTCCAATCAACCTTTCCCCGTTGGAGGATTGATAGAGAGGGTTACAATTAGACTGTTATTTATCATATTTTTCAAATTCTGTTGCTCGAAGGGGAAAAAAAAAAGGAATGAAAACGTTGGTTTCTTAAAATCTGTTAGATGAAGGAAAATAGTAAATAAATCCCACAAAAAAAATAATATGCGTTTTCTATTTAAAAATAAAATAAAATTGAGAAAAAAATCTATTTAATTTTCTAAATATAGTTAAATAAAATATAAAATAGGGAAAAAATAGATAATTAGTCTATCTATATATAAGAGGAGAATATATGAAAAATCTAACCAATTCTTTCATTTCCTTGGATTTATGGTCATCCGCTGGGAGTTTCGGGTTTAATACCAATATTTTAGCAACAAATCCAATAAATTATTGCTAAGTTTCATGGAGTTAAAAAAAAATGGAATATTGATGGGCATCACACGTGTTGTCTTGATAAATAGCTGGAAAACGTGTAGTTTTATAGATGTAATACAAGTCTTTTTGAGCACATCAATATATCTTATTCTGTAAGTTTTTTTCATTACAAATATGAAAGTCATTTGCATAAAAATGAAAAATCCTCCATAATTAAGGCCCGCAAAATAATTAGACCTTCTTGAAACGTAGAAGAATTACCAAAGATACAAAGTCATTTGCAATCTTAATCTTATTCCATGAATTTGATTTTTTTTTTTAATTATAAATTTTTAAGAGAGAGAAAAGATAAAATTTGTTTGTAAAATGTAAGAGAAACGGATGGAAGCGCAATGGACCAGGATAGTGGGTCGGTGGGTACGTGTGAGCCAGGCAGGGCTGATCCATAACATCTTGTCTATGATGGACCTCAAGGGGCTTTAGTTATAACATGCAGGCTTTTGGTTTGTCTGGAATTGATAACCCAGAAAGGGTTGGTTTAGTTACCTAGTTCTACTTTTTATTATATCATAATTATCATTTGTAAAGAGTTAACAAGAATTTTCAACAAATTGTTAACCAAAAAAAAAAAAAAATTTCAACAAATATATATATATATATATGATTGGTAGAATACTTTAGATCATCTTGAAATATGTGAGTTTCAGTTAGCTTAATTGGTAAAGTCATTGTCATTAAATCTCCACCTATACTAAAAACCAATTTATATCTTGATTTGATTATAAAGAGTAATGATCGGGAGTGGATGTTATAGTTAGAAACTATCTCAAAAAAAAAAAAAAAAACTTTTTGAAATATACAAAAGTGCATTATAAGAAATTGATTAACCTGTCGTTGTACATATTACAATATACAATGAAATTCTTATTTCTTAACAAAGAACTAAGAAAAATCCAACTCCAAGAAGATTTTTGTGGAAAATATAATTCTCTCCGGTTGTTAAAAATAATGGCTATTTATTAGAGAAACTGTGTTGTGGGGGGGGGGGGGGGGTGGGGCGGGTGGAAGATACTTCTTTTAAAGTGGACTCTGGCTTTACACTTTCAATAAACAAAATTGTTTATCTTGTACTACTTACAATAAATAGGGCACTCAAGAATAAGATAGAAAGATTTTTAATACTTTGCTGAAATTCACCAATCTTTTTGTGTATCTGGGCAAAAGTTAGGTAGTTTTGCAGTGGTGTTTTGGGCTCTCACAAAGAGGGGTGGGACCCATCATGAAGCCCACTCTATTTATGAGAGCCCGAAACACAGCTTTGGTACTAACTACTTTTTTTTCTTATTTTTTTATTTATTTATTTATATATCTATTGCTCACTTATCATTAAAGTAATCCTATTTTGGTTATTTTTTGTTAACTTTAAAAAAATTTCTCATTAACTAAGATTTTCAACCACATCAAACAACAACTTTACTCCCACTTGGGCCATGCGAAAAACCCACTTGACCTCAAAAAATGGTAGGTTGGGCTGTTCTGTGGGTTGAATTATATTTATGTGTGTGTATATATATAGGGATGCAAAAAAAATATGGTTATTGAAAAAGCTTAGGCATCGATTTTATTTATTTATTTATTATGTATTTTTGTTATTTGTTTTCTTTCATTTGTTATTCGAGAGAAAACAAAAAACTATTTGAAAGAATGTCAAGGACACACTAAAAGTTATATTTTATGGCCCATTTATAGAAGGTTTAATTTAATCAAATATATATTGGTAACCCGGCCAATTTGCGTATTGAAACCACCTATATTTTCAATCGATCAACCAACTATAGAGGCTGGTGGGTCAGTGATGGTTTGGAATTTTCCTAACCCACCACCACCAAGAAGAAATTGATTAAGAATTTTAACCTCAATCCGACCGTGTAAAATCTTACTCATGAGTTGTGACACACGTGTAGGATCCAAATGCATGGCTCTCACATACATAAATGACATGAAATAAGTGATCTATACATGCTAGAACGATATATTGTTTTCTTTTAATTCACTTGAGATCGTGAATTAAAATTGGACACCTAATTCTTAATATACAAAGTTTGACTCTAAACATGTTTGAAGCCTTAATTAGGCTCCAACCACTAATAAAAAAAATGACATTAGTACTTGTCATGTGCAATACCCATGACTTATTTGGTTAGTTAGATTAAATGAGTTATGTGCATTATAAATGACAGGACACGCATCATTGTCCTATTTGTAATTGAAGCCAAACCTTTTCCGTTCCTAAAGAGCATTCTATACCCAAGTCTGAACAACTAATTTTCTGGGCCTTGGATAAATCCATTCATAGTTTGGTTGCACCGACTCAGGCCCCGCACAAAATGGCCCAACATGCTTGAGGGAAAATTTACTTTACTGCTAATTCTTTGTGTTGAAGTTGCACCTATATTATGAGCATTAAAAAATAATAATAGAAATAAAATAAAATAAAAACATTAATAACTTACATAAGAAGATGGGAAACAAACTCGAGGCACAAAAAAAGGTGCATTATATTACAATCCCAAAGCAATTTTCATCAAAAATCTTCTTTTTCTCACTTTGCTTGCTTAATTGGCTACTCTTTTCCCCCCTTTTTCCATGGCTTCTTTTCTTCTTTTCAGAGAAAACAGAAAGTAAAAATAAAATTAGATTCCACATGATGAAAACGCCAAACTCAATGCATGAAATGATTGCTCAATATCCTCTCCACTTACACCCTCTGGATATTCTCGAATTCATTATTTTTTGCCCACTTATGATCTGTTTGTTTCCCTAGAATTCTGGCTGAAAAGTAAAGAAAGCAATGTTTGCTTTATCACCTAGATTGCTGAGTGCCTAATTAGTTAGTTTGTTAGTAAAGAAAAATGATTAGCCGTAGTGGTTAGTGTTTAAATTGTTGTTGGAATTGAAAGTGAGGGACACAAAGAAACAAAAAAAGAAAAAGAAAAAAAGAAAAGCACATTGAGAAGTAATTAATTCTAATTAGCCCCAATAGGTGAAAAATGAGAAATTTAAACTATTTCATAAGATCTGGTCTCATCAGCACAATTTTTTATATGGGATACTAATAAAAATTAAGGGGGTGGAAAAATTAAACAAAGAAAGAAGAAGCTTACAAAGATTATGTATGGCTATGGTATTTTAAACACAATCTATATTACGAAATACGAATACTGCAAAGCTTCAGATTCCTACAGTAGAACATTTTGGTTAAAGAAAATCATGACTCCCTTTTCTGACCATCTGTTACAAATTAACGACTCTATTAATTTTTCCTTATGGATAATTTGGTATAATTAATGATTAATTAGAAATTCTATGTAAAGGGGGCCTTGGCTCCACCTTGCCTAGGAACACTTGGAAGCAGTTATGAAAACGATGCCATATTTTAAGTTTATAGATTTCATTCGCAGTCACCTCTTTGGTTTGTTTAATTGAATAGACAATATATCATAGTACTCTAGTATTTGGTTTTAGGTTTATGGCTACATGTATTTTCATTTTTATAAATCAAAATTATTAAGAGTCTTGTAATTTAAAGATATTATTTGGTCATTATAAGAGGAGAACCATGGTTTGAATCTCCCCTCCTTATTTATTATAATAATTGAATTATATATAAAAAAAATGAATTCAAATAATTTTTTTTAATTCAAAATAAAATTAAAAATAACATAAGAGGTTCTTAATGCCTCATTATTCAAACATAAATAGGACTACAATTTTTTTTAAAAAAAAATCATAAAATTTGTCCTTAAATTAAGCTACAGCTGCCTTAATAAATTTTGAAGCCTAAGACGATATATTTTATTGTATTATATATGTGTGTGGTTACAAAATCGTTCTTTGTGTTTTTTGATATGCAAATTATTAATTAAGTTTTTGTATTTAGATTTTGTTAATATATCTTTTACAAGTTAGTAAAATTGACTATCATTAATTATTTAATAAAGGCATAACCTTTTTTTTTTTTTTTTTTTTTTTAGAATTTCAAGACTATCATTAATTATTCGATAAAGGCATAACCTTATTATTTTTTTTTTTTAGAATTTCAATTGGGTTGGATCTCTATAACTCAATACTTTGGGCACTTTTGGAGATGGGAGAAAAAAAATGCAAAACCTATATATATATATATATGTATGTATGTATGTATGTATATGATTTTCTTAAAAAAAACAAAATCAATTATCTGCATAGACTTTTAGGACTATTTTGTACAATTTTGGCGCCCCTTTGTTTAAGTTATGGAGGGCTTTGAGTTTGTGACCTTTTATAAAATTTTCGGATAGGTGGAGCCTTAAACCTGGGTCTAGAACTGACATTGTTTTAAGCAAGATGAAATAAAAGTGTAGATTTTCGTGTAAGTCCAATGTACTTGTCTATATCACTTGAATTATTGTATTGCGGTATTTGTACTATACATTAAATTGTATTATACGGTTTAGTCTTTCTGGTTAAGCTTAGAGCTGATCTCTTTATATAACCCTCAATGAATTCATTATAATGTACAATTCAATATAGTAAAGATGGAACTATTTTACTGTGAATGATCTAATAAATATATCATATAGCAGACTACTATCGGTTACGTGTTTCTTTTTTTAACTTCTCTATCTCTCTTTATTTTCAGGATTACTTCTTTACAATAGTACCTAATCTGCTAACAATATAGATAACAGCTTATGCTCAGGGTAAAG
The DNA here is from genome assembly GCF_002906115.3 of Quercus suber. Classification (NCBI taxonomy): domain Eukaryota; kingdom Viridiplantae; phylum Streptophyta; class Magnoliopsida; order Fagales; family Fagaceae; genus Quercus; species Quercus suber. The sequence continues at coordinate 414,344 of NW_027069892.1, forward strand.
AAAAAAAAATGAAAGATGGCATTGCATATTAGTAATTTTTGGTGAGGTTTCATAGTCTTTAATTTAATTTTTTCCTAGGAAAAAATGTAGAGGAAAAGCCAAACTTGCTCATTCCAAGAATTGCTACTGAATCATGAAGTAGCTTAATTAGCTCAGCTGAACTTGAGCTCTCAACTGTACATAACATTTCTGCTAATAAATCTCAGCCAAAACAACTGGAGCCTACCAACAGTTTAAACATTAGAGACCCCAAATTTCAATTCTTCAGAATGCAATCTCTTCTTGCCACTAAGAGGGACTCCAAACAGCTTGACAGTACTGTTTGTATCCTCAGTTGAAGTCACCAAAGACTTATTACCCAAGTTGCAGCCTTTAGCCCCATGAACACCCACAACATTTTGAGCCTCACATAAAGAATCCAACTCTATGAGCTTGGGAATAGCGTGACTGTTTCTTTGGTCTAAAGGTACAGGTTTTACATGGTTTTGAATGAAGTAGATAATGTCATTGTAGAGATTCTTCATGTGAGCTAGTTCTGACAATAGCATGAAGTTTTTTCTCCTCAGTCGCTGATTATCTTCTGTGAGAGCCGTAAGGATATCGGTATTGGGTTTTGGAGATGGCAATGGAGAGTCAAACCAAGCTGCATTATCATCTGGTTGGAAAAATTGGTGTGGTTGGTCATGGTAGTACTGTTGGTGATGGTGCTGAGGGGTTTTCCTCCTGTGGATCTCGGATAATAAGTGCTTTGCACCTTTTCTGAAGTACTCGTTTGCAAATTCCCATCGGTCTGAAACAATCTTTTTAAAACCCTGAAAGTATAGCCATTAACAAGAATGAGAAGAGAGGGAAAGTTTTGTCTATATTTATATATTAGAAGTATGTAGACACCCATTGAAAAATTATGATGGAATATTCATTGAGATGGAAATGGAATGAATAATCCTCTATTACATTCTTGATATTTCATTTTATGTTTCACCAATCATAACATATTTTATATCTAATTCTTTATTCATTTATTCTATTTTAAATTTTGTTTCTTCTATGATGTGATGTACTATTGCTAATGGAATATAAAGTACAACACTAAAAGGGGGATACAAAATTTTTATTTTGAGAGATGTTTTGCATTTTGCACACTAATTAAAATCTCCACTTGGGTGATCTCATGTCTTTCCCAAAAAAAAAAAACACACTTCAATTTTTCTCTAAGGTTTCTAAAGGGTAGAACAATGGTCATAGGACTACAGTTTATAAAGTAAAGCCATCAATGATTTGACTCTCTCACTCTTGAAATTGATACTACTAGTCTTTAAACTATCCAAAGGAATATATATTGTAAATGTACTTCTGACGTTCACTTGTCATCAAAGGCTAAAGCAAGTGAGAAACACACTAGAATGTATCCAAACTGATATAAACCAACTCATCAAACACAAACAGTTCACAGAAACTGATTACAGGTATAGTTTATAGAGACAAATATAATCGATAAATAAAACTGTATGTGTGTGTTTGGTGTATAGGTATTTATACCAATTGAACTGAAAAAAAAAGAAAGGGAAAAAAGCACCATCCAGCTTACTTATCTCAATTAACGTGATTTGAAAGTCACCCATTGAAAAAGACTTTTTCATGGTGTCAAAATCAAGTGACCAGGTTAACCAGAGACTTGTGTGTGTGTGTGTGTGTGAGAGAGAGAGAGAGAGATTAGTGTCGTATTCTCACATAGGTATTAAGCTGCCTAACAAAGCTTGAAAAGTTGTTGTGCTTGAAGTAGTTTGGTAGGAGATCTCTAGCAAACTCAGGAGGCCTCCACACAACAAAGGTGGTTTCATCTTCACCCCAAGACACAATGTGATCAGTGCGAGGGTCATCAACCAGTTGGTATGTCTTTGTCAGAAATGGCGCTGGCACTGTCTTTTGAGACTCCACTGAGAACACCATCTCTTCACACCTCTCCATTGTGAAAGCCATTACCACCAGACTACTATGCTTCTTCTTCTACCACATGTCTTTACAATGACTCTTTATTCATTCACTCCAATCCCGCAACATGTTTAAAGCTCTCTCTCTCTCTCTCTCTCTCTCTCTCTCTCACATAAATAATTTTCTAACTTTAGCAAACAAAAACATATGACCATGTCACTAAAATAAAAGTTAATCCCTGTGCTCTCTGGTTTTTTACCTTTAAAAAGCAGATGGGCATGTCAGTAAACTATTTCATTTTTTTATTTCTAGAATTACTATATGTAATAAGATCCTATGAGCTATTAATTAGCCATTGATTGTTCCCTTGACTGCATTTGACAGTAGAGATGTATGTGGATGTCTGTTAAGCTTTTACATTTGTTTATTCCCCCCGCCCTCCCCTCATTTTTTCTTCTTCTTTCTAATAGTTGATCTTATATGGGCACTCCACTTTTCTGACTATGTAGTGCCCTTTAATGTATTGACAATTTCACCCCAATTGAACTACCATGAATCCTTGATGCTTGAGTAGAAAATAGATATGCTTATCACTGTCTTTTTCCTCTTCCTTAAATTAAAAAAAAAAAAAAAAATTATTTCCTCTTCCTTAAATTTAAAAAAAAAAAAAAATTAATGTTTAGAATTCAGTCTTTCTGAAAAAATTAAAATGGTTTACCAACCACTTCTTTCAAATCTAATACAAATAAGAGTTTTATACAGTAAATATTACTTTCAAAACCCGTACAATAATCTTGATGTCTTATATTTTTGCCACTATCCTTGACCAAAAATCAAGAAGGCTCTTCCCTATGTTCAAGGGGAAAAGGATTAAAATAAACGGTAGAGACTCAAATTAAAGATTTATATATATTTTTTAAATGCTTATATTTTTGTTCCAAACATAAAGAAGCCAAGTCTTGCAATTTCCTAGGATAATAATGTGAAGACATTGTTAGATTTTTATTTCTTTCTAGGAGGGACATCATTCTTATCTAGAAATGGAACTTGAAAGCTCATGATGACATAAAATTAATTAATGTGATCCATATATTTTAACACTTGATGCATATAGGCCCGCGATTTCACCAATTACACCGTCCATTTCAATATGTTGGACGCACTGACTTTCCTGCCTTTTTTTTTTTCTTTTTTAAATTTAATTAATACATTAATTAATTGTAAGGGAAAAGTTTATGTCTTTGATTTATTGCAAGTACAACATACTATAGTTTGTAATTGATTAGAATCAATGTAGGAATAGAATGGTTGTACAAGAGCTTAAGTTCCATGCCAATTTTAGATTAAAGATCCAATTAAACAAACTAAATAGGACATTCACATGCCTATATTTTGCCTATGGTAAGGAAAGCTTAATTATTAGAAGCTACGTCAACAGAAATCAAATTTTGATCATTTACCTAATTAAATAATCAGAAAAGGAATCCTAAACATTATTTCTCTAGCAAGATTGAGTCAACATTGGGATATCTTACAATGAATGCACTTATTAATTTTGAGAAATCACATGAACAAAATATATATATATATGTTTGGTGTATGCAATTTAGAAAGGTTTCTTTCTATTTGAGAGAGAGAACAAAAGATCAACATGGATTGACCTTATATGTACAATAGAAATTACTAAATTACTAAATATTTAGTATTAAACTTTGCATATTACAACAAATCCATTAAATGGTATGCATATAGTAGACTAGTCCTATGGTTACAACATGTGTTATATAATCAAATTACTTGCCCTATAGGTAGGGTTACAATTCATAGAGCATGCAAGACATATGTTAGTGATAGTGAGTGACAACAGGGAAGGAAGAATAAGAAATGCAAGACATAGTGTGTGGCCTTTTCAAGCAGGAACTCGTAGAGTCATGTAACTTGACTTGCGAACAGATCGAATCATGTGACAAGGAACCCGAACTAAGATTATATAATATACTTGAAATTGACTGAGATAATCCAATGAGCTTGGGTTGTTTGTTATAATTAACACTGTTCAATCATCTTATTAAAAAATTTTTGATTCTCATCTATTCAAGTTAACTTTTTTTTTTTTTTTTTTTGATGGGTATTCAAGTTAACTTATAGAGTTTAATTTTTGACATAGTAAATGTGTTAGTCAATATAGTTGTGCTTCCCAAACCAGGGATTAATATTAGGTGTCATTTCAATTGTATTTAATTCAATCAAGGCAAAACCCTCTAGTTAATGTAACTATGAACTTCTAAACAATGATAAATCCTAGTTAAAATGTAATTTATACCCTCTAAGTTTAGGGTTGGTTTTAAATTGGTCCATCAACTTTCAAAATTTGCAATTCACATTAAAGGATGTAAACGGTATTATAATCTAAATCTTCACAGCTTATACCACAGTATATTGCCCTCACCAATTGATCCATAAGGTTGGTTAACAGTGAGACACAAAGGCAAGCACATGAGAATTCTCTCTTTATAACCTTTCCCTTATGTCTGCATATAGTCATATAGATATATTTTACTCCTATTAAAAAAAAAAAGATATATTTTACTCAAAAAGAGGAAAAGAATATAGATGTATTTTATGTATGTTAGTTGGAACATTCCTAGCCTTCCCTCATTTCTGAGCTCTGACCTCTTTATTCATTTATTTCATAGCATTGTACACATTCCAAGGCACTCCCGTGACTTAAAGGGTCTAGGAAAGTTTTTCCTTCCTGTCACAGGGCAAAAAAAATAGTATTTTATCCTCTGGTAAAAGACTACTTTTAAAATGAAAAATCATTTTCTAATTCTCATTGCTGTCACTCTTGGCCAAAGGAGTGCGGATTTCAATTCTCAAAGCTGCCTCCCTCTATGAGAGGAAAAAAAATTGGTCTCATGCACGACCCCATTAGATTCCCTTGTTGTGGGAATGTCGCAAATGGCCCCCATGACATTAACCTTAATTAATAGGATTTTATTAATGTGTACCCTAAGGGTACACAGTAGTAAACTAATTTTGAAAAAAAATTTATAGGAAATTGAAAAAGTTTTGACAAATTTTTTAATTCCTAATAAAAATTTTTCAAAAATGAATTTATTAATATGTGTCTTTAGAGCACACATTAATCGAACCCTAAGTAATATGAGGCTCTCTCTCTCTCTCTCTCTCTCTCTCTCAGTATATTGGATACTTAGGTGGTTGTGTGTGAATCACGAATGTTTTCATTAAAAATATTAGGAGATATCAGCTAAGTCCCTTCTCTTGATATCTCTTCTTTATATATGTGAAAGTTGTTGTACCTACTATTGATTTGGGCGACTTAGGCATAATAGGTTATACACACCCCTCATACTAAAGGAGAAAATTTGAGTTTGAAATGTCTTGAATGTATAGTTTGGTATGGTACCTATTCTGATTGACGTGGCAAGATCTTGTGTTGCTAACAATACATTGTTGACAAGGTTCACATTTATTTACCATAATAGAACTGCTGAGGCAAATAGAATCCTGTGTCAATACCTTGCATAAAATTGGTCACCTGTAACACCATGTGTTTGTTTGTATGGCATGTTAAGTTTAATTGTATTTTTAAACATAAAAATCAAACAAAACCAAAGTTTGGAAGATGTGATTGCAAGTTGTTTGAAAATATATGTTAATTTTTTTAGTATTTAACTCATTCAATGACATTGCTTATAAAAATTACGTTTATCGGTATAACTTATTCATTGTATAAGTTGGTTGAGTCTGGGTTATAAATTTTTTAAAGAAGATAAAGTTTTGATATGTTCAAGATGGGGAGTTGATACTCTTTTGCCCATATTTTTGCACCAAAATGAATTTATGAGGGAAAATTTTAATTTATTGGTGTAATATTTTCATTGTAAAAGTGGGTTAAGTCTTGGTAAAAAAATTACTTAAAGATGAGAATAGATTTTCTTTTGCCCACATCTTTTGTATCAAAATGAGTGAAACTTGTTTCATTAGAAAGCAAATATTCGAGCCTTCAAAATATAGACAACTTTGACTTAGTTTGAATTTTTTTAAATGAGTCAGAAATAACCGTTTAGAGTTGACACAAGAATGTTGAATCCAAGAAGCACTAAATTTCAACTAAAACTTGATTGATTATCAATCGATTGAGATTTATAGACCTTGTTTTACGTAAACTTGTTTTTTTATTAGATTTTGGTGTTTTATTGAAACCCTACTTATAACACTTAAAAAGAAAGCCTCATAAACATTACTTTAAGAGGTGAAGAGAGGTTGAAGCCCTGTGCTAAACGAAGAGCAAAATAAAGTCTCCATTACAATATGCTTGTAAATTCAAAAGGCTAAAATATTTATCAATTGGTGTGATCAAAACTTTTTTTTTAGATAAGTAGATAGTTTTGTTGGGGGGAGGAGGGGAAAGTTGGGGTTCAAAGCTTGAAACCACAGACCCAATCAACCAGCGCAACATTGCATTTAAGGGTGAGGGACATTTAAAGGTGATTTGGTGCCTCGGGACTCTATTTAGGCTTTTGAAAAACCAAATGCTAGTCCTCTTATGCCAAAAGCTTGCAACACCACTTTATGTTGTATTACTTTTTGCATATATGTATATTTGTTTGGTCAATAGAAAATTTTAAGAAGTTTTCATTTTTTTTTTTTGATAAACTAAGAAGTTTTCATATCATTACATTGTACAGGGTACAATTGAATTTAAACTATCAATACTTTTAAAAGTTATGAAAAAGTCGATTATAATAGGATCACTATGAAACCATAAGGCAAAATAAAAATTTAAACATTTGTTATAACATTGTAATTGGATTTTGGCTTGGAAAGGAAATTTATTATCCAAAATTTTGTAACCATTTTCTATTCCCAATCAGTAATTAAGTATCATTACATAGATTGAAAATTATAACTTCCACTCTATACATCTTCAAAGACTCAAATCACTCGGATGGTAAGACAGACTTAACTTTTAATAAGATAATATGTGCTCTTTTCCCCCTTTTTTCTCTTACATTTTAGGGAAAGTGCACCAAAATCATATGAAAGCCACATCTGATTTCACTTCTTTAATTACCATGGTGGATCCAAACACACCCTTTGCCTTTTGCATGTGTTACACAATGATTGACTGGTCCTCCCTATAGGAGACCTTTGTTTCAGCATACAATGCTTAGAATCCTAAGGTCCAAAGGAAGAGATTAAAATAATGAGGAAGATTCTATTCCAAATTAATATGACCGACTTCCTCAGAGTTCAGAATTTGCAGTGGACGTGTTATGCATTACATCACATGATATATCTCAAATTTCCATGTGACCCACTGCTTGCACTTTTGCATCAACAAGTGAAGAAAGAGAGACCCTTTGTCTTATATTGGCACAAATCTAAATGTATTGCATGTGGGTTATGAGCAAGAGGAACCATCAATAAACAAGAATATCATACGTTACATCAAGTAGAGATTTTGATCAGATTCTTGCAGAAAGGAAATAAAAATTGTCTTCAGCTTAATAAAGTTTATTCAAATGGTTTGCTGACTGAAGCTACATGAAAGTTCCTTGCTTTAAAATTTTAAAAATGATAAAGTTGCAGATCGAGCAGAGCTACATTCACTCAATTTTTAGCTTCAAGCGTTCCACGTTATGGGTGCAATAAATTATGGTTGCAGGTGAAGAATATTTTAGTACATATATAGAGGACAAAAACATATATGTCTGATTGAATTATATATTAATATATTGCTGAAAATTACAAAATAGATTTAGTTCTTGTTATTATGTGAATTCAAAATAAGTAGGGAGAAAGTGCTGCTTTTAAATTTTGAAAGTTTTACAAACACCACCTTTTTAACTTTGATGCAAGTGTCAATTTAGTTATTAGACTTTTTATTTGCATAATTAACTCTCTAATCTTTAGATTTGTGACAAATCAAATATGTTAATAATTTTTCATTAAAACTAACAGATTTAAGCATGTCAGTGTCAATTAGACTCAAGTGAGTGTCAACATAGTTATTATACTTTTGATTTGAATAATTAACTCTCTAATCTTTAGATTTGTGACAAATTAAATATGTTCATTTTTTTCATTAAAAAAAAAACATTTAAGCACATGATATAGTAATCATGTAATTTTTAAAATTATAAATGACGTGGTAGAACCATGTGTACATTGCACGATTAAATTTGTTAATCTTTAATTGAACATATTAATTGGAAGATTTAATTTATCACAAATAAAGTATAGGGATTAATTGCTCAAAGCTGATTAAAAATAGGAACTAAATTGACACTCATATGAAAACCTAATAGTGTTATAATAAGCTCTCCCTTCTTCTCCTGCTTATAAGCATAACAGTGACACCAAACACCAACTCCTCCTTTCCTTTTGTGTGTGTTAAGTACAAAACAGATTGAATAAGGGGCTGAATAAGACCCAAAATTTTAATCCTAAAACAGTAACACTGGCTAAAAGAAAGTACGTACATTTTTCACATGCAGATTGCAGACAACAAATAGTCACGCTAGAGTATCATTGTCATATACCTCGTTGTTTTCATGTTTGATCCTTGTCTGCTTTGAAGAGTAAGCATCTGCATTTTAATCTTCAATGTCTTGTCAAATAATTGATAGATGAAAATTGGTTATGGGGAAATGATATACCAGAGACTTGGTCTTAAAAGTCCTCGGTTTTAGTATCTTCAAGGCCTTCACTTATCATTGCAGACACACACAAACATCATGCTCATGGTTTTGCATATAAAACATCAACTTTCTCAAAGTATCTGACAACAGAACATACCACATACTATATGCCTAATTGGTATGGTGTACTTATCAATTATCATGGTGACTATTCCCTTTATAGTGATCCTATTCCCTTCATAATGTTGCTGCCACTTAATAATGCGAACTATAACTCACTTTTTTTTTTTTTTTTTTTTTTTTTTTTGTTTTTTTTCATAATTCTATAGTTAGGGAGAGAGAGAGTGAGAGGAGGATTTGACCCAGAAACTTCTTTTTTTGAAATAATTGGAGGTGCTAATTAATTATACTTTAAGGACAAAACTTAAGTACAGTATTTTAGGTGTTGTTCCTTAAATTCTTCTCTTAAATTCTGCTGTGTGGTTACTTAACTAAAAAATATACTTTCATCTCATGAGAAAAAATTCATATGGCAGAATCTTAAGAGGGAAACCTAAAAACAGCATCTAAGTACTGTATTTATATCTTACTCATACTTTAAAGATACTTTTTGAAATTGTTACAAGTTAACCATATAATTTTGTTAAGTTTCAAATAAAATCTGAAAATTTCAAATTGTATAAATTTAAACTCCCAACCAAACTAGAAAATCAAACCCCCTAAACTAAATTTGAAAAGTTCAGGGTTTAGATTAATACAATATTTTAAAAAAATTATTATAAAAAAACCTGCACCACCATATCTCAGCCAAATCATTAAATTTCACATGCAAAGGATCTAAGGACAACTTTAACTCATAATGGATTATGTTCCTTAAGAGAAATGGGTTTGCATCTTGGATTTTTGCATCATTACCTCTCATGCATTTGTCTCTGTACAGTATTCTAAAGAAGGATCATACTAGAATAATATGATTGAAATTCCAATGATAAAGAGCCATACTCCTCTCTTTCTCTCACTTTCTGTAGAAGTGGGTTCCAACCAAATAGTTGGTATATTCATGCATATCTAGTAATTTTTTTTTCCCTTTTTTGGTAAATTTTTTTCCCCTTTATGAAAGTGAGTTTAGAGATGCTTGAGAAGAAGCAATAATGTCATATTCATGAAGCTTTTTTTTTTTTTTTTTTTTTTTTTTTATTAATTTCATTGAAAAAAAAAGGTGGAAAGATACTCTTGGTGATGAGTGACTTGAAAGACAAAATATGCTTTAGAAAGGAACATCACCTTCTTTTCTCCAAAAGACAACAATATATGGGTCAAGCTCTGCAAAGCATTAGAAAATTCATTGATTGCTACGTACTTAAAAGAAGATGGAAAGAACAATTTCATATACTTTTCCACACTCTCTCTCAACCCCACTTCTATGTGTACAAAGGTTTGAATATTTATTATATAATGTTATGTTTCCTGTGTCCATGAGTGCTCAAACATGTGCTAGCTAGCAATTTTTTCTGTTTCTACGTGGAAAAGCATAGCCTAAAGATAAGATAAAAGGTATCTCCTCCCATCTTAGTTAGAGTGATAAAAGGAATCTCTCTTCTTAATGAAAATATTGAATTGGATTTTAGTCTTCTAGTGCTTTGAAGTCTATAACTATTTATCAATGTTTCCAATACTCTATCCATACATTCCTTTTTTTTATATTAGAATGGGTACATACTTCTATACCGTTCCAGGTTTATTTTACATAAAAAATAAATTTTAGACATATACAAATTTAAATTTATACCACAAAATATGGGAAGGGTACACATTTTTCAAAAGTATTTATTTATTTTCCACTTCAATGGAGCAGCTGTACATTGAAAAGTATAGATCAGAATCATGTTGTGGAAATTAAGCATGCACGTATAGCTGCTCTCTTTGCTGTTTCTTGTGCCTCTCATGCAGGCTTCTTCAAAATTGATTTGGAAAGGGAAATGGTTGAGCCTCCTTTGGATGTATTGAAGATTTGAATTAGTTTATATTTGTGATCAGATTTGAAAGATTTGTGAATTGTGGTTGTAATTCACCAATTACATAAATCAATAGTTCAACCCGAATTAATATTAAATCATTGATAGGTATCAAGTTTGTTGAACTATGTTAAATATTGTATTTTATGGTGATGGTTAATTTATCGTTTGACACCTTTAAAAAAAAATAACATGTTGGTATCAGAGCATGATAAAACAACATCAAATCATGCCAAAGAGAGAGAAAACATACAAGTATCAAGATGTATGAGTGTCACATTAATAATTTATGTCCCTTCTTAAAAGGGCTTTTGACTGTTTTACATTTAACAATATCCACATTTTTTTTACATCATGTGTAAAGTGTGGGCATTTTTGACAATAGCAGATACTTGGGTTTGAAAAATGTTGACACTGTGTGAAGTGTGAGGTATACCTTAAGTCTGTGAAACAGTAATTTGTCCTCCCTACCTACCTGCTGGACCACCACCCGGCTCGTTACTAGAGTTTAAGAAAAGTGGGCTTTTGACTACATGGATCCGGCTCGTTACTAGAGTTTAAGAAAAGTGGGCTTTTGACTACATGGATACGGCCTTTTGTTTGCTTGAATGATCAAATTCTGTAAGGGTCCAATGAGTACTTAAGCATTTGTGGCCTTAGTGGGCCATGTAGTGCAATCTCGTCCTTTTAAACCTTTTGGGTTTGGAGGTCCATTAAAAATATGATAAAACAAAATTAGTCATAAACACTTTTGTAAGTACACTGTACATCGATTGTAAAAATAAATAATAATAAAAAATACACTGTATATCAAAATGTTCAGGTAAAATGCACATATATTTCATTTGAGATAAGCTTTTAGAAATACATCATAATTTGCACATAAAAATTTAAGAATCGATGCATTTATGATATATTTGACATAATGTAATAGATTTTGTAATAGAATAGTTATTTATAAGCAATAACTATTTGGTTATTTGATTACATCTTTATTAGAGAAAAGAGTTATTCCCTAGTGATTGCTATTCTTAAAATTTAGAAATAGTTATTTCTCTTAAAAGGGACTATAATAATTATTTCTTAATAGTTGTAATAATTTTTACAATTAATATATTTCTAATAAATGCAAACTTTTATATGCATATAACAAAATTTTTTTTTGAGAAAAATGCATATAACAATTAATTATAATTTTACCTAACATATGAATAGTAATAGGTATATTATACATATAATAATGCTAAAGATACAAATTATTTTGAGTAATACTATAGTCACAAACTATTTTACAACATTTTTACAAACTACTAATGTGGCCAACTTTTTATTGGTTTTTATTTAGGTCCACTATTAATATCACTTTTTCATTTACTAGTAATCACTTACCACATCAGCAATTTGTAAAAAAAATTTAAAATAGTTTGTATTTTTAGCATTATTTAACTATTTTACAAAAAAAAAAACTTACAAACTACCGATGTGATGAATGATTATTGGTAAATGAAAAGTGATATTAATAGTGGGTCTAGATGAAAATCAATAAGAAGCTGGTCACATCAACATTTTGTAAAAATATTATAAAATAGTATAAAATAGTTTGTGACTATAGCATTACTCTTATATACAATTTTTATTTATTTATTATCAGTAATAAATTTTATTACCATTCCTACAGTAATCTACTAATTTTCATTCAGTATATTGGTGCTCTTATATTTTTAAGTCAAGCAAGAATGGTTGACCGTTTACCACATTTTACGATAAATGTCCTGGAAGAAATTTAAAGGATTTTTTTTTTTTTTTTTTTTGAGAAATTAAAGGTAGTTGTTGAAATGTTCTAGAAGAAACTTAATAGTAGTTTTTTTTTCTTAAAAAAAAAAATGTCCTGGAAGAAATTTAAAGGATTTTTTTTTTTTTTTTTTTTGAGAAATTAAAGGTAGTTGTTGAAATGTTCTAGAAGAAACTTAATAGTAGTTTTTTTTTCTTAAAAAAAAAAATAGAGAAGAAGATTCAACCTTTCTAGCTATAGAGTATAGACTGAGTGAAATCAAATATTCATTGATTGAACATCATCCCAGCAATCTGGTTTCCTAAACATATTCAGAAATTGTGAACGTTACCAATATAGTACACAACAATTGTACTTCCATATGATACTACAACGAAATTGGAGTAACAATCATTGAACGTACACAACAATATTACATGTACTGCTTGCATTTTGTGTAATACAACTTCAACATTTTTAGTAGTACAATGGAGTTTGCATAAAAGGGAGTACAAAGTTGTACTAACGGTTAAATACTATAAACAATCTATTTGCAAGTACTGAGGTGTAGTACATTTTAGCAAAGTACTAGAATTTTAAAGTGTGCTAGGCTATATATATATAACAATGGGATTATCTCCATTGACATCATCAAAATCAAAGGAAAAAAAATATAAGGAATCCAACAAAGGTGAAGGAGTTCTACAGGGGCAAACTGAGATCACGTGTGGGCATTTATATGGACACTAATTGTGCTTGTGTTCTTGTGTGTTAGATGTGTTCTCAGGTCGCCCCTGTGGGACTTCCTTTCACTGCGTATTCTTCTTGCCATCAATGTTTGATTAATTTTGACTTAAATGGTGTAGACACATGCTGATGTGCTTAGCACTGCAGATGATTGTGGCTCAACCGTTTTGATAAAAGTTATGTGGTCAAGGTAATAAGAAAAAATTCTACTGTTTATCGTCATATTTTATTTTTATTGCTTAACACCGCAGATGATCGTGGTTCACTTAAAATTTATCATGTAAGGTGTGAGACCATACAAGCACTAGATAAAACATACCGCTACTTGAACCCACAGACTCACAAGGTAATAAGCCATGAGGGCTTCCTACCATCAGGTCATTGGCCATTGACAATGTTGTTAGATTTTGTGTAGATATTGGGCTCTTTGAATGGGATGATATAGTTTGTGCTTCAAACTGGTCAGAATTCTACAGCTACTTGTGGTCATATTTTGGAGGCCATTCACAGGCAATCGCAAGGGATGCAATTTAGTGATTTTATTGTTTTCCTTTCTTTGTAAATCTTTTAATTAGTGTGGCTTATCAGTCAGCAGATAAGGCTGTGCAATCAGTTTGATTGGAGGATTTACCCCCTTGTTTTATTCCAGCTTTAGGTTGTATGGGACCTTTTGTAACTAGCAATCCTCTGAGATGGCTTTTGGACATACAATGATGTAATAATTTTTTGTTAATTAAATAAGACCCCCTTTTTCTACCAAAAATAAAAAAATAAAATGATAATTATATATATTAATAAATATTTATAACCTTATATAAAATTGAAAAATAAAATATTTCAATGTTAAATGCTAGGGCCAAACATTTATTTCACAGCGTTAACATAGCATGTTAGGATAAAAGCATCATATTTCACCTGGATCCATTATTCACTACTAATACAATTTTTATTATGTACTAATCACAACAGGTTAAGAAAAATGTTGTATTCCTAGACTTACTGATTTAGTCTTGAGTAAATTTTCACTCCTAAATTTTCTCCTCTTACCCCTTTTAAATATTAAGAAAACAATTTTGAACATCGATTAGGAAGCAATTAATTCATAGCACAACTCAGGAACAAAAATTCCTGCTGGGCAATTTTACCAATGGCAAAAATCAGATTTGATGTCCATATTTAACTGCAAGGATTAAATAAAATAGCGATCAAACTAAAATCCTTACATCAGACATTATGGCAAATAGCTCATCTTCTCTAACTTCCTTCCAAATCCCACCAATCATCAGATGGCCTTTAACACCTTCAAATGGAAGTGCATCTACCGTGTCTGACTCACAAACCTCCATTTTCTCCCTCCTCTTCTTAACACTTGAGTTGTCTATTTGCTGTATGTCACTACTAGCTTCTCTCTTGCCACTACACCGGTTCTCTTCTTTCTGTTCTGATACTTCTGGAACCTTTACGCGGTCATCCTTGCGTTCAAGAACAGGAAGAAGACCAGACATACCAAGAGTATGGGGCAACATACCAATTGGACAAGGGTTCCATGACCTTGACACAACCCATCTCTTTGAATTTCCCATATCACCGCCAGTTGCCTCCACAACTTTGCTCTTCATTCGGTGGAGTTTGACCAATTCTAGCTTCTCAGCTGCTTGACTGATGGATTGCTCTTGCCAGGTAAGAAGGTTTGTCATAGAAGGGATTTCTTCTTCAGTAAAATCCGTATTTGATAAATTAAGTGAGAGTTTGTTGAGTTTCTCCATCAGAGAGCGGTCTCCCATCAACTGGGCAAGACACACAGCTGAATCCATGAGATGCTTGTTGCCAGAAGCTGATACCAAAAGGCACTTATGCAGGACTTCTAACAGAATTGTTTTTGATATTTTTGCTTCTCTCGAAGAAGCTTTGATTTCAGCTGTTGAATCTTTGTGGCAACGAGGCTTTAGTTCCTTAAGCCTTTCAACAAGCCATGCAAACAAAGAAGACAGGTGTTCAATTTGGCAGATCGCTGACCTATAGTCTGATGATGTGAGATTCTTTCCTCCTACAAGAAGATTCACAAAGGGGTCAACAAATATACCTTGAAATAATACTGTTTGATAAGTAATAAATTCATTAAAGCGCAAAAAGAGGTGCAACCCAAGTTTATGGGGTGTAGACAAAGGACGAGCCGAAGAGAAAAGACAACTAGAATAAATACATATCTATAGGCTATATCTATCTGAGCTTTGGAGATTATTACATGTGAATAGCCTTTTTTCAATAGAAAAAGTAAGTTCCCTGTTTAGAGCTAGAACACATGGCATGTGCATGTATTGTATGGATCTACTAGAAAATTTTATATAATTCATGGTTGACCATGTTCCATGACACCTGCTTATGAATTTAAAAATAAAAATTATGATCTAAAGCAAGAAGATGGACCACAAGTTCCAAAAGGAAAGTTAAATATATGAATTTGTTTTTCTTTTCATTTGGCTATATAAATATAACCACGAGTAATAAATAAAATAATAAAATAAATAAATAAAAGTAAATAGAAAGTAGGTATGCACCTAAGCCCACATCAGGCCGATGACAGGTAGCTCAAATCAGTATGGTATGTGGAAAGGAGCTCATAATTTTTAGATTTTGTTTTAGGATTTGATGTGGAGACTTTAATTAATCAATGAGTAAAGTAATTTCTGTTAAAAATAACATACTAGACGATGGAATAAGTTGTTCATGATTACACTATAAATTTTATGACTTGAATCCAGTACAAAATACTTCCTCTTAACTGCAAGCAATTAAATGTAGTAATATAATGCGCAAAACCTCATCACCAATTTACCATCAGATATCTTAATATGGCCCACAGAGTAAATACAAGGAAAAGATGTAACATAAATGCAAAATTGGTGGTTACCTGTTTCATATTTCATGGCTTCCTGAGTTTCAATCCTATCGAGAACTGCTTTAAGAAGGGCCAGTAGTAATTCTGGTTCCTTATTTGAGAGTTTTGTTATTACAAGCTTCCAATCATCCAACATAGTGTGTATACTAGGGCCAAGTTGAGAATCTTCTGGAAGCTCCACCGTGTCTGAGGAGATTTTAGCTTTCAGCAAGAACTCCAGTAACATAGATGCAAATTCTGAGGAGAAAGAAGAATATAGCCGAACAAGAACTTTCAAGTTCTTGGTAACCTGTTTCTTAGAACCTAAACCAAAAATTATATCCATTAGCGAATATGAATATATGTTCAATTTTATACATGCAAGAAGTGGCATGAGCCACTAGCCGTGAGAAAGCACTTCAAATATTTCAGTAAGAATTCAGGACCCAATTCAATACCAAGTTAAAGCACCAGAAGTTAAAAAGGGACTGCAAAATCAAAAGTTTTGAACAGAACATTTAGTATTCTAAAAGTTCCCTAAGTAGTACATCGAAACTTGATGTTGCATGAACAATAACAATACCCAAGATCAACAAGAAAACCATGCCTAAGCTATGAACCCAATTTCCACAGAGGATGTATATATGTGCTTCAATTCAAATATATGTGTGTGTGTGTGTGTATAAAATTCAAGAGTCTTGAGAACTAAGTTCAAAGTGAATTATAGAATATGGCCAAATCCACGAATTAACCTCATTTCAACATGGCTTGAATAGTTGAATTTCCAAATACTTACAGGAATTTAAAATATTCAAGTTCAACTCAATAGAATCAACTTTTTATATGTATAACTTAATACAACCAACTTTTTCCTGATCCCCTAAATAAATTAATAACCACTATTTAGGATTAAAGCAACAGCTTCACTCTATCATTCAACTTAGATCATCTAACCTCAATGGGTAGCACAATCTACTGGAGGCCATGCCTCATAAAGTGGAGTTCTGGTTCAAATCTCCCTTTCTCCCTCCCCTTGGGGCCAAAGGGAAAAAAAAAAGGATTTTTAACTTAGATCTATATCAAGTTAAAACCAATGCATTATTATCATACATACAAAAACTCTTACGGAATTTAAACTTCTTTCTACCGTAATACTCCCTCAATTCCAAATGTTGGTCCTATTTAAAAAATCCAACTTTTTAAGGGAAATCATTTAGTGCATTGTATTTTACATAAGAAGGTATAAATTTCCAAAACTACCCTCCTTAATTTACACTCTAGAGAAAGAGTGTATTGGCTTTTTAAATAAAGCAAAGGGCAAGTTAGGAAATGTATTTATTAACTTTTCAAAGAAGACTATGTCCAAAATGGAATAGAGAACTAACAATTTGGGACACAAGGAGTATCTGTTGTTTAAAACAGTTAGCAATGCATATTTGCAAAGTTTGATTGCTGGATGGGCACATACTTATTCTTTAAATGTCATTGCATCCACGTTCATATGGACAGCTTGTAACTCTACTTATAATATTTGTAAATTTGAACATTTTGAAATGATTATATTTAGATTTGTATAGGTTTCCCTTTGTGGAACCATTTGTGCCCACTGAATAACCAAAAAAAAAAAAAAAAAACCAATACAACAATAGAATCAACTTTTTATATGTATAACTTAATACAACCAACTTTTTCCTGATCCCCTAAATAAATTAATAACCACTATTTAGGATTAAAGCAACAGCTTCACTCTATCATTCAACTTAGATCATCTAACCTCAATGGGTAGCACAATCTACTGGAGGCCATGCCTCATAAAGTGGAGTTCTGGTTCAAATCTCCCTTTCTCCCTCCCCTTGGGGCCAAAGGGAAAAAAAAAAGGATTTTTAACTTAGATCTATATCAAGTTAAAACCAATGCATTATTATCATACATACAAAAACTCTTACGGAATTTAAACTTCTTTCTACCGTAATACTCCCTCAATTCCAAATGTTGGTCCTATTTAAAAAAATCCAACTTTTTAAGGGAAATTATTTAGTGCATTGTATTTTACATAAGAAGGTACAAATTTCCAAAACTACCCTCCTTAATTTACACTCTAGAGAAAGAGTGTATTGGCTTTTTAAATAAAGCAAAGGGCAAGTTAGGAATTGTATTTATTAACTTTTCAAAGATGACTATGTCCAAAATGGAATAGAGAACTAACAATTTTCGACAGAAGGAGTATCTGTTGTTTGAAACAGTTAGCAATGCATATTTGCAAAGTTTGATTGCTGGATGGGCACATACTTATTCTTTAAATGTCATTGCATCCACGTTCATATGGACAGCTTGTAACTCTACTTATAATATTTGTAAATTTGAACATTTTGAAATGATTATATTTAGATTTGTATAGGTTTCCCTTTGTGGAACCATTTGTGCCCACTGAATAACCAAAAAAAAAAACCAATACATCTGAACTGACCCAAGAGGTTTCTGGTAGATCTTGTAATTAAAATTGGTTGGAATCAGACTTAAGATCTAATAACCTGACAGTATAGGTTTTTGGTGTCCGGTTATAATAACACCAATATTACCTGATCAGACGGATAATATCAGATGGCTTACTCTTAGTGGTGGTTGTCATGGTGGGTTTTACATGAACACACCCAAAACCAACTAATTGGCAAATCTCTCGAAAACACTCTCAGTCTCTTTGTCTCTCATTTTTCTCTCTCTTTCAATTCTCTCCCAAAACCAACCAGCCAACCCTCATTATCACCTACTCAAGCACTCATCTGATTTCCCATTTGCTCTCCTCTTCTCTGTGCCATCGCTAATCTCTCACATGCCTAGCCCTCATTGGCTCCCACAATCAAATTTCCTAAATCACCATTTTCTCTAACATCACATGTTCCATTCCTATCTATTAAGGACAAGAACTTACCGCCAAAACTAAATTTTAGACAATGCATTGCAAACAGAGTACAATGAAAATTTCCACCATATTCAACATTCCCGGAGTTAAAAACTATCATCTAATTGACCTTACCTCCAGATTTTGATGATTGGTGCTTGCCAGCCACAAACGAGAAAAACTTATTACGCCCACAGGGTAATTCAGAATGTCTGCTACCTATGAAAGAGTGAAAGCCAATGGAATCAACTTATTCTTGAGCAATAGTAAGTGTTGTAAGTTACATTAGCAAAATGTGTTCAATCTACATGTAATATCAATCCACAAGGCCATGGCCTCTTTAGCAATGGCTTAGCAATACATAATTGATATTTTAGCACCCCAAAAAAAGCACTGAATCCATGGTTTCCTCCTTAATTTAATGTTCAGAGATACTCCTCACTTTCCCATGCAATTATAAAACACTATAAAAAGGTTGTATCTAGTGCACAAAACTCCCACTTTTGTGAGGTTACTTATACTGTAATGACAATTTGGGTTACTTACATTTTGGGCATTTAGTTACTCTTTGATCAATTATTGGCATGTTAATATGACAACAAATTGTAAACATTGCTTATGGGAAGCTCCCACTTTTGTGAGGTTACTTATATTGTAATGACAGCTTAGGTTACTTATATTTTGGGCATTTAGTCACACTCTGATCAATTATTGGAATGTTAATATGACAAAAAATTGTAACCAGTGCTTATGGGATACTAACTCTCAACAATGGAATAGAGCATAACTAAATTTCCAAATCATAAATAACCAAAATTTTCATTCCAATATTTCAACATGAAGCATGCATTTGGATGACCTTTCATTGATTTGCTTATTTATTAAAAGTTGGTTAAGTATAGTTATACAAAAAATGAGGCTTTAAAAAAGTTGTACATAAACAAATAAGCTAAAAAACTTATTAAAAAAAAAAAAGAGTTGCATCCAAACACTTCAACATGTCATCGAACTTAAAAATATAAGNTATTTATAAGCAAGTGATGCCTTATCCATGCCCCATATATAAATAGCTTTAGCACTCTGTCTGTACACAACTATGTTCTTGCATAATGAAATCCCTTTGAAAATTTCGTGTGATGTTGTTTCTTACTGAGTGTTTGAGCTCATCAACTCCCTCCACCTTTTTAGATTACCATTTTGGACTTTCTTAAGGGATTTAGTTGGTGAATTTCAGAGTTATACAAGTGGAGACTAAATTGTGTTAGAGAAACTAAAATTGAATGTTCTATGTATACTTTAGGATTGTAAACTTGATAATTTTTGAGATTGATTTCACAATGTAGTTGGGAGGTTTATTTTATTATATATTTTTAAGTTCAATGAAATGTTGATGCGTTTGGATGCAACTTATATTTTAAGTTCGATGAAATGTTGAGTGTTTGGATGCAACTCTTTTTTTTTTTTTTAATAAGTTTTTTAGCTTATTTGTTTATGTACAACTTTTTTAAAGCCTCATTTTTTGTATAACTATACTTAACCAACTTTAATAAATAAGCAAATCAACGAAAGGTCATCCAAATGCATGCTTCATGTTGAAATATTGGAATGAAAATTTTGGTTATTTATGATTTGGAAATTTAGTTATGCTCTATTCCATTGTTGAGAGTTAGTATCCATAAGCACTGGTTACAATTTTTTGTCATTAACATTCCAATAATTGATCAGAGTGTGACTAAATGCCCAAAATATAAGAACCTAACTGTCATTACAATATAAGTACCTCACAAAAGTGGGAGCTTCCCATAAGCAATGTTTACAATTTGTTGTCATATTAACATGTTTTTTTTTTTTTTTGATAAGTCTGTTTAAAACAAGTTATATAAAGGCAAAATCAAATATTTTTCTACCATTAATCAACAGAACCTTCATAATCTTCTTTTTCATTATCTTCATTTCTTTCTTTCTTTTTGTTATTGGCATAAAGTCCACATCAAGGCTGGTTTGAGATTTCACTGATATCCCATTCTTCAGCTTCAAAGTGGACAACAACAAGAATTTTAAAGATGATCAATCTCAAATGAAAACTTAGTAGATACATGTATATATTTGTGTATGGGTGAATTAGCAAGCAGGTTTAACAAACAGAGGCTTCCCTTTCTTTATTGTACCTGAGCTTGTAAATAAAGAAGGCCTCTGTTTCTTTTCCTTGTTCAGTTTCTTTGGCGAATATTATCTCTGTTGCAGAACAGCCTCAATGACTTCATTTAATCAGATTGCAAATATCTTTGGGGATCTTTACCATAGAATTAGCAAAACCAGTCATGCTTCGGTTTTGGTATGACCATTGGTGGGGAGACAAGGCTTTCAAGAATTGAAACGGGGAACTTTTCCCAATTGCAAGGAACTAAAGGAACACAGAGGTAAAGGTGGCTGATTATTTGGATGTGTCAACTGGGTGTATTCACTGGAACTGGAAGCCCCAATTCATTCAGGTGATTGAGGGCTAGAAATTAGAATCCATGGACACTTTCTTGAAGGATTTGTATACTTTTAAGGTACATCAATTTCAGGAGGATATGATGATTTGGACTCTTTCCAAGGCTCAGGGCTTCAAAGTCAGTAACTATTATAAAGCTTTGAGATTTTCTTTTAGAGTGGGGAATTGGCATTTCCCTTGAAGAACTGTTTGGCACATCAAAACTCCTCGTGTCAGTTTTTTAATGTGGACTATAGTGAAGGGAAAAATCTTAACAACAGACAATTTGAGAAAAAGAAATATTATTATTCCAGATTGAAGTCACATGTGCAAGTCTGATTGGAAAATATAGACCACCTATTCCAACATTGTAGTGTAGCTAGAGAGTTGTGGGATTTTATATTGCGCCTTGTAGGAATGAGTTGGGTGATGCCTAGGAGAGTGTTAGATCTACTATCCAGCTGGGCAGGTTTATGAGTTAAAAAGGCACAGTTGAAAATCTGAGGAGCTATTCCCTCTTGTTTGATGTCAAAGACAAAGAAAGTTCGGCGGTCCATCTTAAGTCGCAGATGGTGGGAACAAGCTATTTCAACGTTTTTTGCCTTTAATTTGGATCTTCTCTCTTTTGGACAGTTTGTATCTTGGTTGAATTTGCTGGATTCTTTTTCTTTATTTTTCCTTTAGGTTGCGTTTGGATACTTGAATTTGAATTTGGATTTGATTTTTAAAGTGATGGATTGGAAATGCTTAAATTCCAAATTCATAAATATTGAAGTATGTCATATGAATTTCTAAAATTCTATGGTTTTAGAAGTTATTTCAAATTCAAGGATTTTAAGGTTTAAAATCCTTGGCAGATTTGTCAAATCCAAATCCTTGACCCATTGTAAACTATCCAAACAAGGTATTTGGATTTTAATCACCCAAATCCAAATCCATGTGCCCAAATCCAGCCATCCAAACACACCATTAGAGTGTCCCATAGTATACTTCCTGTGCACTTGGGACTTGCCCCATTTTGGCATTTTCTTTATTGATAAAATCTTTCTTTTACAAATTTTAAATAAATAAAAAATCATATAGCATGATTTTCTATTCTAACCAATTTCAGACTTTAATCTGGCATGAAGTAAATGAAGTTCCAGTTGCAAGTCTCAAAATGTTATGTAAAACTGGCAGCTTCCAAAACCAGTATAGGTTTTCACTAACCTTGTTACAATAGGAGATAGAACCAGTAATATTTTCATGTTGTTACTTGTTAGCAATGAAAACTTTCATGATATTAGTATCAGTAGAAAGTTACATAATGGGATACTTGCACAACAGAAATTTAGTAATGTTTTGCCTCACATCCATTTTTTAGAACAAGCCTTCCTAATAATGCAAATAGAAGCCACTTTTAAAATTTTATTGGGATGTGGACATCTAAACTAAAATACCTTTTCCTGCACAAAAACCATACAGTCATTGTGTTACCTACATTTAAAGTTATAGTCCTGTCAAAAACCAAGCAAATCCTGGGAAGACGGTAGCTCTCTCACGTACAAATGCTAATTACTAGAGTAATAATAAGAAGATTCAGAAGAAAGAGATGGCTCAGACAAATGAACAGAAATATCAAGAATGAACACACCTTAAGTGAGGCACTACGTACTATCTGAAGAGCAGGAAGTTCACGGTGAGATCCCTCTACAATTATGTCAATTAAAAAAAATTCTCAATACAATTCAAACCAAGAATTATTAGAAAAAAATTGACATGGAAATTTATAGCCTTATAGGCCTCACAGTCCAGTGCATCACATTGTGTCCCTAGCTTTGAGTGTTCTGTCCCATATAATTAGGGTGGAGATGGGTAGGTAGCATACACTGTGGACTAATCCGAGGGCTTAACCATACAAAAAATTAGAAAAGGAAAATTTTTAAATAGTTGAAGTTGCTTACCATGACGAATATCAATCAGCATACGTGGAATACCAATTGCATCAGCAGCCACAGCAAGAGAAACCTCAGTTTTCTTACGTGTCTTCTCCACAACACCATTCACAAGCCTTCAAAAACAAGTCTAATATGTGAACATATTGTTCATTTATGTAGCACTTAGATTGTCCCCACACAAAACAAGCATGTAAGCTTCCACTCAAACAAATAATTCAATCAATCAATGAAAAGTAGAAATTAAAATCTTAACTTGTACTACATAGAGTATAGGGCAGATGTAGCCAAGTGGATTGAGACAATGAATTGTGAACAAAGTTATAAAAATTGTACTGTACCGTACCAGTCGGTACAGCTGGAAAATTTCATACTGGTTACCAAACTGGTATACTTTAGCCTTTTGAAACATACCAGTTTAAATACTGTAATGTTTCAGCCTATACCGGCCATTTCGATCGATTTCACTTGTTTCACTCAAGGTATGTACTTTTGGACTGGTACAAGTTTCTATTTGTAATGTTTTAAAACAGCTAAAACTTAGGTATAGTACATTAGGTTTCACAATTGTATTCAAACACCTAGTTGCATTGACCATTAAAACACAAATAGTATGTTCTTTTCCAAGGACAATTGAATTAAATGCAAAAGGTATATTCCTACTGGCTACAATGTATATAGAATATCAAAATTTTTTGAAACATACCAGTTTAAATACTGTAATGTTTCAGCCTATACTGGCCATTTCGATCGATTTCACTTGTTTCACCCAAGGTATGTACTTTTGGACTGGTACAAGTTTCTATTTGTAATGTTTTAAAACAGGTAAAACTTAGGTACAATATATTAGGTTTTACAATTGTATTCAAACACCTGGTTGCATTGACCATTAAAATACAAATAGTATGTTCTTTTCCAAGGACAATTGAATTCAATGCAAAAGGTATATTCCTACTGGCTACAACTTATATAGAATATCACAATTTTTTACTAAGTAATAAAAAATTGTTAAAAAGTTCAAAAGGCGTGCAAAGAATAGCATAGCACAAATAGCATTTTTTTTTATAAGTT
Source organism: Quercus suber (assembly GCF_002906115.3). NCBI lineage: Eukaryota > Viridiplantae > Streptophyta > Magnoliopsida > Fagales > Fagaceae > Quercus > Quercus suber. The sequence goes on from NW_027069892.1 coordinate 438,738, forward strand.
AAGAATAGCACAAATAACATTAAATTAAAGATAGATACCAGTGGCTATCATCAATTGTCACCCCACAAATAATCATCTTCTATCCCATCACCCAGAAAAGGAAAGAAGGAATACATGAAATAATAAAAGGAATGTTACCTTATGATTGCCATGCAATACAACATGGCCAACATGTCCTCTGAAAGTTGCACATAACTAGTTTGGTCCACTCTAAAGTTATCAGAAGCACCATTTGATTGGTTCTCTCTACAATCAACCAAAAACATAGAAAAGATATATCATATTAACTAATTTGTGGCCATAACATATTGACATATGAAACATAATATCTTAGAAAAGCAAAACTGTGAAAAAGAAGCACAAAGACATTTAATGTACAACCAAAACAGCACCGGTTTGCTCGCTCACTTATCGACTATTCTGCATTGAAGTGTTCCTATTTTCTATCTACAAACTTCTCTAACTTTACTTTCAATTTCTGGCCCATTAAAATTTTCATCAAGTGTTGAAAAGCTAAGATTCCATAGCATTTGAGTTTCCTTTGAAATAAGTAAATAAATAAAAAAGGAACACTTCCAAATGAAGCACAACAGATATTAAAGTAAAATTCAGACAAGACCTAAGATTTTAAAACTGTGTTGTAAAAAGGTTACCTAAAGTGAGGGTCCTTTTGCTGAATTTCAATAATTGAAGCTGTGACTTCAATTGCCACTGGAAGACATCCTCTACTACGCCATGCCGATATCTGAAACCCCCAAAAATAAAAAAGAATTCAAACATATAAACACAGATCCTTTCTTTGGTTTGCAAGAAAATTAAAATTAAAAAAACCATGGAAATCCCACCAAATTAAATCATTCAAATCTTAGCTCCAATGCTATGAAGTGTTTTTATTTCTCAAAACAGGATGTCAGCTAGTTCATAGATCTTTGTGCTTAAATTACTAAGGAATAGAGACTTCATGAATCTCTTTATCATTATGAGTATTTCCAATGAACATAGGGAACCTTTCTAAAGAAGATCCTTTTGGACTTGCCTCTAGCGAGTTAAACCTACGGGCAACTATCCCCACCCCTGACGGGCTAAGCAGACATGAAACTAATTCATTTCATTTTTTAATACATCAAACTCATGCGTTTGCAATTTCGAACTGTTTCTTTGTTTGGTGACAGTTGAAACAAACAAAGTAGCAAACCTCTAAAATCATTTCAGTATAGGACCAACCTCGACACCAGGAATGACTCCATTGATAACAGCTCTTACCTCCAACTTTTGTTGTTTAACTAAATACCAAAATACACACACACTACCATATAAATAAATAGCTCAAAAACACCCTTTGCTCTAAAACAATGATAACAAAATCATAGCATTGAGAACTATCCTCTCCATTAAATTACCTACATTCATTCTTACTTTCCCTATATATTCCTCAAATTCTATTATTTTCCATGGGAAATATATTCCCTGAGAAACTGTGAATTCCGCTGGAAATTCAAATTAACTAGAGACGGAATTAGAAGGTTCATACTCTTCGGAAAGCGGTGGCTACGGAGTCTGGGGAATTTGAGAAGAGACAGTCCTTGACGAAGAGCCATTCGTCCCAGCTCAACCAGGGCACCAATTTGTGACTGTAAGATGAAGATGATGATGCCGATGGTGATGATGGTGCCTCTTGATGAAAATCATTGAATATCGGTTTTCCTTCTTCTTCTTCTTCTCCGAACCCTGACGAGGTTTCCATTGCAACAATATCTGAGAGCTTCAAAGTTTCGTTGAGCTATTCAGGGTTTAACGTTATTAAACCCTAGGGATTGTTTGGTTTACTTATCTTTCAAAACAAGAGCAATTTTAAAAGTGCTTTTTTTTTTTTTTCTCTTTTTTTTTTTTATATGAAAATTGAAAATCTTTTTGAAAAGTTAAATTTTGCCTTTAAATTTGGGTTAATTATAATTTTCGTGATTAAATTTTAAAAATTTTGTTAATTTCATCTTCAAAATTTGCGTTTATTGTCAATGTGGTCCTTTTATTTGTGAATAAAATGTTATTCTTAATATGAGTAAGTAACTATTATAAAAATAATTTTATTTTAGGAAAAGTATTATAAGTTTTAAATAAGAAATATATATATATATTTTTTAAATAATAAATAACAACAACAACGAATCATTTAATAGCCACAAGCTTCAGCCAAAGATTGGCACGAATTATAACATTACATTCAATCTTTCTACAAGAGCATTTGCATTGGACAATATAAAATAGAAAAAGTGCTCAATTTTACATATTTAAGTCTCAAAATTACCTACATTAGTCAAGTTAAAAATGTATAAATTTGCAAAGTTGTCACGTATCTGTATAAATTTACACTAACACTTTATTTTACATATACTTTTTTATTCATTTTTTACATATTCCAATAATGAAAGAAAATAGTAAATGATGGTTGTTATATGTAAAGAAAGATAAATAATNCTCACTACACCACAAACCATTTGATATTATGTTTCCCTTTCTTGTGTTATGACCTCCATTTGTGCAATCAACTTTGAAAAGTTTTTTTTGGTAATCTTCCGAATCTCCATTTTCTGTGTTACTTTTGTCATTAGAAATTTCATGAAAAATTCTTTCTAATGATGCTAAAATTGAGTGATTTAGAAATATATGCATAAAGTTATGACTTCTGAAGTTAAAACTCTTGATATGCTTGTATCCTCTAGACATATAATCATTGCATACTTGAACTTCGTTTTGTAGGTTCTTGGTGTCATTAGAAAGTTCATGAAGTATAATTTCCAATGACACAAAACCTCATGCATGAAGTTGATGGCTTATGGAAATTGTCACCCCATGTTAGCTTGTCTCATGAGATATACAGCCTCTTTGGTAAAGTAGTTCAAATAACAATTTTTAGTATTTAAATACTGAAAATTGTGAGCCTAAAAACAACACGTTTAGTAAGAAATTTCATTTAGGAGTGTTTAAGTTATATTTTTCATTTTAGAGTATTTAAACATTGAATATAAAAAACTCCTTATACCAGTTTTTAGTTTTCAAATAACATTACTCAATGACACTTTTGTAAATATTTAGAAAACTATGGAACCCACTTGATAAGACCTAACATAATTACAACTCTCTCTCTCTCTCTCTCTCTCTCTCTCTCTCTCTCTCTCTCATGCACGCCTCATTTTTTTTCTTTCTTTCTTTCTTTTCCTTCATTCTCTTTCACGTTCCTTCTCTTCTCTAATAAATATTAAAAAAATAATTATACATGTCATTAAGTTGCCACTTTTTTAAAAATATATATATAAACACATACAAAACAACATTTTAAAATATGTTGTTTAAAATATGGTACCAAACACATTTTTGGTAATGTGAGTACTTTAAATATGTATTTTCACAATACTTTTTAAATCACAATTTTCGCATCATTTTAAACAATAATACTTAAAAGTTACTATTAAATAGGCCATCTGTCTAGTTTTGGCCTTTTGATTCTCCGTTTCCTTTTTTTTTTTTTTTTTTTCCTGCTCAAATCATGTATCATTGGAAAGCTTATGATACCAATTTTGATTATTATTACTGAGTTTGTAGCTTACAGATTCTTATCCTATAAGTCACCATAGTATGAAAGTCATGATACATTTAAATGCTTTTTGAATGAAAATCTCACTTTCCTTATTTTTGTGAGTTCAAACAAATCTTTTGGAAATTTGGTCCTTGGGTTGGATCCCCTCAAATTGAAAATTGTTATGTTATTTTTCAAGAGTAATTCTACAATCCCCCTTAAAAAAGGGAGGTACGGTACCCACTAGTAGGTAATCTGCTACACCAAGTTACTTTTTTCTCACATTTAATAGTTTCATCCTCACATTGTGCAGTTCCAACATCACATGTGATAGTTTTTTTTTCACATTTGGTGGTTTCTTTACTCTTTTCTCACATTTAATAGTTTCATACTCACATTGTGCAGTTCCAACATCACATGTGATAGTTCTTTTCTCACATTTGGTGGTTTTCTTACTTTTTTCTCACATTTAACGATTTTATCCTCACATTGTGCAGTTCCAACATCACATGTGACAATTCTTTTCTCACATTTGATGGTTCCCTTACTTTTTTCTCACATTTGACAATTCCATTATCACATTTTGCAGTTTTAACATCACATGTAACTGTTTTTTTTCTCACATTTGGTAGTTCCCTTACTTTTTTTCCTCACATTTGACAGTTCCATCCTCACATTGTGTCATTCTAACATCACATAAGACAATTCTTTCCTCACATTTGGTGGTTCCCTTACTCTTTTTTTTTTCTTACATTTGATGGTTTCATTTTCACATTGTGCAGTTTCAACATCACATGTGTAGTTTTTTTCTCACATTTAGTGATTCCCTTAATTTTTTTTTCACATTGGATGGTTCCATCCCTACATTGTGTGGTTTCAATATCACATATGACAGTTTTTTTGTCACATTGGGTGGTTTCTTTACTTTTTTCTCACACTTGACAGTTCCATCCTAACATTGTGCAGTTCCAACGTCACATGTGACAGTTCTTTTCTCACATTTGGTGGTTCCCTTATTTTATTCTCACATTTGACGATTTCATCCTCACATTGTGCAGTTCTAATATCACATGTGACAGTTTTTTTCTCACATTTAGTGGTTCTCTTACTTTTTTTTTTTTTTTTTCACATTTGACAGTTCCATTCTCACGTTGTGTGGTTCCAACATTACATATGACAGTTCTTTTGTCACATTGAGTGGTTCTCTTATTTTTTTTCTCACATTTGATGGTTTTATCCTCACATTGTACAGTTTCAAGATCACATGTGATAGTTCTTTTCTCACATTTGGTGGTTCCCTTATTTTTTTCTCACATTTGATGGTTCTATCCTCACATTGTGCAGTTCTAACATCACATGTGACAGTTCTTTTGTCATATTTGTTGGTTCCCTTACTTTCTTTTTTTCACATTTAACAGTTTCATCCTTACATTGTGGAATTCCAACATCACATGTGACAATTTTTTTGTCACATTGGGTGGTTCTTTTACTTTTTTTCTCACATTTGACGGTTCTATGCTTACATTGTGCAGTTCCAACATCACATGTGACAGTTCTTTTTTAACATTTGGTAGTTTCCTTACTTTTTTTCTCACATTTGACGATTTCATCCTCACATTGTACAGTTTCAACATCAAATATGTTAATTCTTTTATCACATTCGGTGGTTCCCTTATTTTTTTCTCACATTTAACGATTTCATCCTCACGTTATGCAATTTCAACATTATATGTGACAGTTCTTTTCTCACATTAGGTGGTTCCCTTATTTTTTTCTCATACTTGACAGTTCCATTCTCATATTATATAGTTCTAATATCACATATGACAGTTCTTTTCTCACATTTGATGGTTCCCTTACTTTTTTCTCACATTTGACGATTTCATCCTCACATTGTGCAATTCCAATATCATATGTGACAGTTCTTTTGTCACATTTGGTGGTTCCCTTACCTTTTTTTTCTTCACATTTGATGATTTCATCCTCATATTATGCAATTCCAACATCACATGTAACAGTTCTTTTGTCACATTAAGAGGTTCCCTTACTTTTTTCTCACACTTGACAATTCCATCTTCACATTTTGCAATTCCAACATTAATGTGACAGTTCTTTCCTCACATTTGGTGGTTCCCTTATTTTTTTTCTAACATTTGATAATTTCATCCTCACATTGTGCAGTTTCAACATTACATGTGACAATTCTTTTGTCACATTTGATAGTTCTCTTATTTTTTTTCTCACATTTGACGGTTTCATCCTCACATTATGAAATTTCAACATCACATTTGACAGTTTTTTTCTCACATTTGTTGGTTCCCTTATTTTTTTTGTCACATTTGACGGTTTCGTTATTACATTGTATAGTTCCAATATCATATTTGACAATTCTTTTGTCACATATAATGGTTCCTTTTTTTTTTTTTTTCTCAAATTTGATAGTTCCATTGTTATATTAAACAGTACCAATATCACATTTTTTCTATTTTTGTCACATGTGACAGTTCTTTTGTCACATGTGACAATTCTTTTGTCAGATGTAACAGTTCTTTTGTCACATGTGACATTTATTTTCTCACATTTAGTGGTTCCCTTACTTTTTTCTCACATTTGATGGTTTCATCCTCACATTGTTCAGTTTCAATATCACATGTGACAGTTCTCACATTTGGTGATTCCCTTACATTTTTTCTCACATTTGACGGTTTCATCCTCACATTATGCAATTTCAACATCACGTGTGTCAATTCTTTTGACACATTTGGTGGCTCCCTTATTTTTTTTCTCACATTTAACGGTTTCATCCTCACATTTTGCAGTTTCAGCATCACATATGACAGTTCTTTTGTCACATTGGGTAGTTCTCTTACTTTTTTCTCACATTTGATGGTTCCATTGTCACATTAAGCAATACCAACATCGCATCTGACTCTATTTTTGTCACATTCAGTAGTACCCTATTTTTTATTCTCATATTTGATAGTTCCATTATTACATTGGGAAGTACCAATATTACTTCTGACCGCACTTTTGTCATATTTGATGGTACCATATTTTTTTCCTTACAATTGACAGTTCAATCGTCACAGTAAGCACTACCAATATCACATCTGACCATAATTTTACATTTGGGCTTATCACTAAGGTCACTTTTTTACTTACTAATAATAACTCATCACAATAGTAATTTTTTTTAAAGTTATTAAAAAATTTAGATCTAAAATCGAAAACCAAAAAAGAAAAACATCCCATGAAATTAGCCCAACCATAATAATTACTCTTGTTCACAAAAAAAATTAGCTGGAATTATCTTGGTTTCTTCCACAAATATTTGAATACACCAATTAACTTCCTACGTATCTCCTCTGGTAGCTTCCATCACATTCAGGGGCATACCTCCCTATAAAATAACATAGTTAAGGTCACTCTCTTGATGTTTATATTTTTATTATTTATATATGATGGTGAACCAAAAATTAGACTACCTCCAATTCATCCATAGTGTCGTCCAAGACCAGAAAAGTCATCCAAGTACAAGAAGGTCATCTAGCATGGAGTCACTTGGACGACTGCCAAACACCTAGAAATTTTCGAAGTAAATCTATATCCAAAAGCTTATGATTCAGATCACATTCTACTATTCTGAAGTAAGAGCAAAATCCTTATTCATCGCTCTAACTTCTCACTAAGTTCTTAACTTCTGATGGCTAACTTTCATCCACGTTGAGGTAGTTACAAAACAAATAACCACTCTAGAGCTCACTATAGAAGGACTCAGCCATATGAAATCAAAGTAAGTTTTTCACCACTTATAGAGTTGGAATTCCTGAGTTCAAGAGAGAAAACTAACTTAAGCAACAGAGGGTTCTTGGTCAGTTCACCTCAGTCACCTTTGATCTTGTGCTTCTTTCTTTTCAGGCCTTCTAAGCAATCTCAAGCTCATTGAAGCCCGGAGCATTCAGCCTACTGATTTTCTGTTCATCATCAATATATACTATAAAATCAAAGATGTATAACCTTATGTGCTCTCCAATTGTTTTTATGCAACATTTGCAACTTAATCACAGTTGTGTGTTTATTGTGGTGTCTAAGGTTGGAAATAGAGTGCCTATACAATTAGCAAGTTATGCAAAAAATCCAATACAAAGATTGTTGACAATTTTAAAATTTTTAGTAAACACTTGAATTGAAACTATAGATCCAGTATGAAATATTCATCAATCAAGGCTACTACACTAGATTTTATATTTTTTAGGCATTTTCATTAGATCCACGTGTGCGAAAGTGTCAAATGACTGTGTCCGACATGGGTATAACCACCCCAACTAAAGTGTCTATGCAATTTTGTTTCATAAAATTATTATTACATTTAGACCCATCTAAAACAAAATAAACATCCCAAAAAATTTCCACAATAACAAAAATTATCAATAGAAAAACTAAAAACAATTAAGCACAATTGATCGATTTTATCAAAAAGAACAACCCAGTCCTTTTATAAAAAAAAATCAAAATAATTTTGTTATTGAGAGTTTAGCATATCGACCACAATGATAAGTGTGAGCCTTATTTGAGTCAACAAAGCCTCCACTAGCTAAGTTTGAGAGAGCCCTAATAGCAATGAAATTTTTTCGTTGTTGAAAGCTTATCGGTGCCACAAAGCACTTATCTCTCTCTCTCTCTCTCTCTCTCTCTCTCTCTCTCTCTCTCTCTCTCTCTCTCTCTCTCTCTCTCTCTCTAGCTCATCATCAGTTTGGCGTACTGTGTGTTTGCTTGAACATGGGATGCAAATTCAGCTTTTGTAAAGCAACTTGCAGGACATCATTTTGCAGAAACTTCTTGAGCTTTATGTACCCTTTGTTTTGGCTTGTTACAAAGATATGGAGTGAGAAAAAAGTTCATTTCTACTGTTTATTCTTTCTTCCTGTCCCCTTACTCTACCTTCAAAACATTTGTCAGTCTTCTTTTTTTTTTTTTTTTTTTTTTTTCAATTTAAATTTATTTGGAATTTTTGAAAAATTTCCCCTAAAGTTACTAAAAGGAAAGGAAATTTTCAAATGATAAAAACATCACTATGCAGATTTTGTCTGTGCTTATAAGAAAATGTATTCCATGATAAACTTTGGAAATTAGTTTTTCCTTTTATCAATCAATTAGGTGGAAGGAATTAATTTTTTTTTTTCATCTAACCAAAACAAACCAACATTGTAATTAACACTATTACCTTTATTTATTGGTTTCAATTAGCTTAATTAGTAAAATTTATTGTCAATAGAGTACAGGTGTTGATCACTTAATTAGAGCTCAGGGCAATTGCCCCTCCTGACTCCTTTAAAAAATGCATTGATACCTACTCTGTGACGTGCATTTAACTAGTTTGCCCCCTGTAAGTGGAATAAATAGAAAAAGCACTCCCATTGTTAAGAAACAGCCCTGACACCGGAAAGAAAGAATGGAAAAAAAAAGCTTCTCAATTCCCTCACACAATCACACTTTCACCTATTTTACTATTCTTAAATAGTATTTATTTCAAGTAGTTTTGATCTTGTCCCATCTATTACACTGCTTACAGTACTTTTCTTCCCTATTCTAATTTTTCTTTTCTTTTCTTATTATAATTCTAATATTATAAACATAACATTTTTCACAATAAATTTTATAATTGTGAAAATAGTTAACTATGAAAGATGAACAACTTACATTGATGGAGCCACCACTTTATTTCCTTCACAACTCACAACCCACTATTTTAACAATTGTAAAATTTATTGTGAAAAAATTGTGTTTGTATGACAATTCAATTTGTAGGTTCTATAGTTAACTTTTGTAGATTGATTTATTTATTTTAAGCAATCAAATTATGTCTAAATTTTATTTATTTAAATTAATTTCTCACTTTGATTGTTAGTAACTATGATTGATTATTTTTGTTTCTTTGTTTTAATAATATGAGATATACTTGTAGTTACAATTGTCTATTTATTTTGTTATTATTATCGATCAATTAATATTTTTAGATTAATTTTGTTTTTAGTATTGTTTTTCAATCTTGCCCCTCCTAAACTGAAATCCTGGCTCTGCCACTAGCTAAAGACAATCTTATAATCATGGCCCCATATGTATATGATTAAAATAACTGATACCCAAAAGTATATGGACCCCTTGGTTTTATTGTTTAAATAGATTGGATTTGCTAATCTCATCCAATCTTTCTTCATCATTCATCGAAACAAGTTGCACCAATACAATTACAAATGTGACAAAGGATATAACAAAATAAAATAAAATAAATGCAACAAAGGATATATTACTACCCGCTGCAATAATAAGTGCATTTTAAAAGAAAAGAAAAGGTGAGACATTGCTAGAAGATATCTCATCATTGCGGACAAGCTTAGATTCTCGAACTAGAATCTTGGAAGGTCTTCAAACTCGTTTGGAGATGTGCAACCAAGTATCTGAATTCAAGTCAAGTTTTGATGATGTCTTCACCCAGTGTGAAGAAGAGAAGTCAAAGATCCAGAGCCTGACTGTTCAGAGGGATGAAGAGATTGCATTGCTAATAAATTCATTTGAAAGAAAAGAAATACTCGCAAAAGAAATTGAGTTTAGAATTGTTCACCTAGAGCAAGAGAATCAGGTCCTCGGAGAATCTCTCAAAGAACTTCAGGAAGCTCAAATGAAGAATGCTGGAGCCACATCTTCACTAACAAAGCTGCTCAACAAGCTCATAGGCTTGGAGCAGCTACATGGCAACTTTTCCAATAATTTGAAAGCAAAAGAATCAGAATGGAGTTTTCTGATGGAAAACGTGAGAACATATACAGACAGTTGTAAATTTGAACTGAAAGATAATGAGAAACAAATACAGGAGCTTCAGATGGAACTTAAAAATTGCCATTCTACAATTAAGGTTTTGAGCAAAGAGATTTCTATGCTATGCACAACCTTAAAATCAGAAATTTCGGAGGCTTACTCCAAAATGCTTTATGCAAAATCTGAAATGGAGCTGCGTGACAAAGAGAAGGAAGATAAATTTTCCTTTCTTATAGAGCAGTTAACTTTGAATAAATCTTATCTTGATCTTGGGCCAGAAAACAAGGAATTGGCATCCTTAAGGAAGAGGGTTGATTCCTTGGAATGTATGCAGGTTTCCAAGAACAACGAGGTTCAAAGGTATAAGAAAATGCTTGAGGAATCATCTGAATGCCAACTTCAGTTGAAAGAGCAAGTTCTGCAAATGGAAAGTGCACTAGAAAATGAGAAAAGAGGTGCCTTTGAGGCTTTAGAGAAGGCGAATCTTGAATTGGCTGAAAAAATTCATGAAGCCAATCTATTAGAAAATGAATTACAGAATTGGAAGTCTGATGCTGAAAGCCCGAAAGTCTGCCTTGATGAAAATCAGGAAACCTATAAACAACTGGAGACTTCCCTCATTGCACAGGCCAAGCCTGAGCAAATGCTTAAGAATGAGAAAGAAAGCCTACTCTGCATTGCCAAAGAGCAAGAGAAAAGAATTGAAGGTCTTCAACAACAGATTTTTTCGCTAGAAGCTAAAATTGCAGCCAAAACGGAGGAAGTGGAAGCCTCCATAAAGGACAAAGACAGCATTCTCCTAGTTGCTGAAGAGAAGGAAATTTGCATAGAAAATCTTCAGAAAGATATTACTTTCCTGAAGCAAGAGTCCAAGAGAAGAGAAGCGGAAGCCGCAGTTCTTGGAAGGCAGGCTGCAGAGAAAGCCGTCAAGGAAGAGAAAAGAGGCATTTGCAGATTATGAATGAGAAAGACCAGATCATAAAAGATCTTCAAGTACTGGCTATTTCATTGGAACAAGATCTTGAAAGTGCAGTGATCTCCTGTTTTCCAGAGCTTATAGAAAAGCATGTCCAAATATTACTGTAGTAGTCAATACTCTTGTATCAAGGAACATAATAAGAACAATGGAAACATAAAAACAAAACCGAGGGCAGATATTAATAGGAAAAGGGTGAGCTTCACAAAGCACAGCACCCATCTGCTCTTTTTTTTTTTTCTTTTTTTTTTTTGAGAAAATTTCAAATTATGATGTTCGCTCTTGATAATAGATTTTTATCATCAGACCAAGATCTTAGATTTCTTATACAACCATCAGATCTCTATTTCAAAGTTTACCCATAAATCTATTAATTCATAATAATATAAGAGGTATCCATGTTAGCAAACGCTATACCAATTCACACGCCACATAAGAAAACAAAGAGTACTGTACAAATTAATAAACACAAAAATAAATAACACCAGACTTGTCTCTGTCTCTTGCGAATATTCCAGCTCCATCATCTCATAAATGTATAATTTGTAATCCCCCAGACATTGCTAGCTTCATTCCCACTTCTATATAGAATTTAGAAACTCATCACCCACAATGACTGTTTTCCTTGGCATGGCATAATTTGCAATACATGAGTTGTAATCAACTAAAGCACAAACTTGCTACTTACCACGCTACCCCCCAACTCACTGGTAATAGTAAAAATCTTTCATTGACCAAAGGAAGCCATCCATTACCTAACACCAAACAAAGATTAATTTCCCTCTCTCAAAAAGAAAGTCTAATACAAGGTAATTTATATGTACATAAGAAAATTGTATTGGCAGATCAATACTCACCCAACAAATCAATAACAGGTTTCAAGTCCACAGGTTCTTCCTATAACATCATTCACTTCACACGTTAGCAACGCAAGGACAAACTTTTCTAAAAAAATAAAATGATGATTTTTTTTTTTTTAAATGTCAAAATGGAAGGATGAACTTACTCCAGACATTATGATCCCACCTGGGGATATATAAGGCGAAACAGAAGCTTTGAAATCCTTAATATCCTTCACAAACTTGTCAAACATTGCCACTTGAGGTTCCTAATATACAAAGACTTCTAAACGTCAAAACCCTCAAAAAGTTGTACAAGTCCACAAATCTTAATCTAATAATCAAAACTGACATAATTGCCCCCAATTTGCCAATTTTAAGACACAAAGTAGCCAAAAAATACAACGGAAGGAAGGAAAACTATGTACAAAAAGAACATCAAATCCTGAAAGTATTTTATTGAAATTTAATAATTTATAACCATACAAGGCGAAGTGCTAGGATTATATGGATATAGAACCATAGGACAGATTGAAACCACAACAAATAGTGCTTATTAGATAAGAACCTTTATAATTGTGCCTTGTAAAACAATATAAATATATTAAAATGAAAACTCTGCCAGTTCAAGAAGAACCCGAACAAAATTACCATTTAGAGATACTTACTTCTCATATAATTTGATAAGTGATCTTGGCCTCTCATAACCATCTTCCTTCCGTTGAGGCTTCGGTTTCCCAGCCTGCCTTGATTCTGGTTTCCAATTGGCTTTGGTTAGAGACTGACCTAACAAGTCAGCAATGTCCGTTGCCATTGCCTCAGCCTTCTTCACATATGGAAAAGTTTCCTCCCTGAAGTGGTTTGATAACCACATATACATAGACAACACTTGATGCTTAGTCTCAAGATCCAAGAGCTCTGAATCATTTCGAGCAGAACCCTTTGGCATGCCCATTGCAATATTGACAGGTACATTCTGACTGTATGCTGAAGCAAACCTAAGGAGATGGTACATTGCTTTTGGGTCTCTTATATTAACTGGGGCAAAACAAAAGTTAAAACGATCTTCAAGAGATAATCCCTGTACCTTCTCCAACATATTAGCAACCTTCTTTATGTGATCATGTCGACACAGAAAGTATGACCCATCTAGACGGCAATTTTCACCAAATTTTTCAAGTAGATGGCAGAATGTAACATTAGGCAGTTGCCCAGCAAATAGTTCAACCTGTTCAAAGAATGGAAAGAGACCGACTTTCCTTACTTCTACAAAAGGTTGCTTCAAACACTCAATCAAGTAGTCTAAAGCTTCTAAATGCAAGGTTGTTGTGAGTCCGTCTGGATAGCGGCTTCCTCTTCGGCCAGCTCTTCCAGCAATTTGTTTCACTTGTGATGCTGGAACTGGAACAATCTTGTCTCCATTGTATTTCGAAAGGCTATAAAAAATAACCCTTCTAATATTAAGATTCAAACCCATTCCAACAGCATCACTAGCAACAAGCACATCAAATTCATTATCTTGATCATTGAATAAGGTAGCTTGCTGTCTACGAGTTTCTGGTGGCAAAGCACCATAAATTACACAACAGCGGTGATTGGTGTGTTTCTCAATTGCCATTTTAACCTCAAATATCTCTCTCCTCGAAAAAGCAACCACGCAGTCCCCAGAACGAATTTTTTAACATCTCCCAACAGGGTCTTGGCTTCAACCACCAATGGCTTAAACCTGTCATAATGTTGTTCATGCAGCTGATCCCCAGTTTCTGCACAGATCTTTCGAACAACACTCAAAACACTCGGATCCCCACATAAATGTATCTCATCAGCCTTCAATCCAAGCAATGCCCGCGTCCAAGCATAACCCCTACACGGGTCTGCCATCACCTGAATTTCATCAATAACAGCCACATCATACAATTCATCCGTCGACACCATTTCCACAGTACAGGCAATATGGTTTGAAAAAGGGACATATTTCTTTTCTTGACCTGTAAGCAGAGAACAGTAAACCCCATGTGCATTCACCTTGTCAAAGACTTCCATAGCCAATAATCTGAGAGGACTACAATAGATACCCTTCTTGGCCTCCATAAACCGTTGCAGAAAGTTTTACCACTATTGGTTGGGCCACAATGATATATTATCTTCCGTTTCATAGCCCGTGCAAATGGAAACCAAGTGTGGGGCTTGGTAAGGTCTGCCGACTCAATCATACCCCGAAACCGCTTAATCTCGTCAGGAAACTCCTCTAAACAATACTCCACGAATATAGGAAACAAGAACTTGACAGCATCATCGGATGGACCAAGCGACACCACGTACTTAAAAACATCAGCAGAACATTTGTTGAAGAAAAAGTTCCGGAACTTTTGCACTGCAGTAGGAAAGAATGACATCCCAATGTAGATTGCAAGAGCCTGATTAGACGCCCAACCCGATTTCCCAAAATAACTAAACACTTGTTGCATTCTCCCAATCACACCGTGTCTGCTTCGCACCCTTCTCGGCATTTCTTAACTCACGATACACTTCAACAGGATCCCGCGAGGCAACATTCAAATGCTCCAAACCCACATCATCATTATTATTATTATCACTAGCCACCATAGAATCAACAACAATACCCTCTTCATTGACACCATTTCCCAATTCAACCATGACAGTGCTACAACCCTCATCATCTAGACTGTGCAATAATCCAACAGTTGCTTTCCCAACATCGGCATCGAAATCACATTCAGATTCAGATTCGACCATTGTCAAACTAGACACGCCATGATCATCATCCGACGAAGAAGAAAAGGGTTTTGCATAGAGGGTGGCAGAGGCCTTAAATTTGAGAGGTTGTGAGGGAAATTTACAAGGAGCTAATAAGTAGTGAAACAAAGTGAAAGCAGAAGTGGAAAATGGACGGTTTGGGACATCTGAAGCAGTAGGACAAAACCGGTAATGCTGGGAAATCAAAGGGTCATATAATAGTAGAACCCTTAGCCTATTATTAGAAGAAGAAGAAGAAGGGTATGCCTTAAGTTTATAAATTCGAAACAGGGACATGGCTGTTGTTGAATCGATAAACGGTGGAAACTTCAAACAAAAGGGCAGAGAGACGGAAGAAGCGCCGCCGAGTTGGATTGGTATAGAAGAAGCTAGAGGGTGGCGCCGCCGAGTTGGATTGAGATTCGATGGTGCGCCGTTGTCTGGTTCTTCTATTGTGACGTGATATTGTTATGAGACGAGATAGAGGAAAACGAGACAGATAATTAGTGCAAACGATTCAAAACCAATTTTGACATATAATTAGTGCAAACGAAAGGAATTTCATTCCCTTCAGTATATCATTTACTCTTATCAAATGGTCAAATGGGATCAAAGTTGACATTTCCATACTTTTCATGAAATATTGTCATTTTGCATTTGACAGATGTAAGCAGTGTGATATCCTCATTTCCTAACCAAACTATATGTTTAAATTATGTAGTCTTCAACTCCACTTTAGCACTTGCATACTTCAACTTACTAACTCAACCTAAATATTCATATGTTTCAGTTAGCTTAATTAATAAAGTTTCTAATGGTTGAATAAGAGATATAGAGTTCAATCCTTGCCTACATCAAAAATTGATTAATGTCTTGGTCTGATGATAAAGAACTCTTATTAAAAGTGAACGTCATAGGTTAAAATGCATGTAATTAACCAACAATCTAAGGTCCTACACCTATTAATTTAAAATTAAACACTAGGAAAAATCATTAAACATCTTGTTTGTAAAATAAGTTTGCATTTGTTCTTTAAAAATATTTTTTTAAAAACCATTTTCTAAACCCATATTGTTTTTCCTTTTTAAAACACAGAGGTGTGAAACTTTCCCCCCTTTTTTTTTTTTTATAAATTTTCTTTTTCTTTTGTCTATGTTAAAAAATTCACATTTTTTCCTATTCGGAAATTTGATTTTTTATAAAAAATTTATTTGATGAATATATTGATTAAAATTTGATTCATTTTATGACAAATCCAAATGAATCAATATTATCATAATTAGTAAAAATATAAATGAATAAATGAAATAAATATCAAATACTGGAATTGCAAAATGCACAAACAAAATACACACATCAAAGAGGAAAACAAGCAATCAATGACTGCTCATTCCCATTCAGTCAAGAGCATTAATCAAGTATCTCAAGGATTATTTTAGATAGTCAAACCCCATGTCCCAGCATGGTAAAAGCTTTCTCAATCTCCAATGAACAATTTACTACACCATTTCTTCCCACTTCTTTTTAATCAATAAGAAGTCAACTTTACAAGTTAGAGTTAACTTTCCTTACTATACTTCTTAAAGAGGAACTGAGAAGAGACACCTTTCAAGGCTTATAAATATGTACTGAAAGAAGCAGCTATCTCTTGAAGTAGTCAAGGCTAATTTACTTCCTTAGGAGACCATCTATCTATCTCCTTTCTAATCCAATTCCTTCTTCTTCTTATTCTTCTTCATTTTTTTTTTTTTTTGGTAATTTCCTGTTGTCTTTTATTTTCTTCGAAAAAGGATCGCAACCCCTTTTCATTTTGAGTCAGGGGTAGCCCATTCGAAATAAGAACATCGGGCTCCTCTAGTGGTAGTCCAATTACCACACACAAAGAAGCAGCTTCCATGCTTTGGCTCTGGTTTTTGAATCATTTGTTTGCTACTTTTCACCCCACAATGGCAGAACACGCCTCGCTCTTTGCTGGGATCAACCTGGGAAGGGTGGCCTTGGATAAAAGGCAGTGATGGGTGCTTAATTCTGAAGGATTGCTGAGGAACACCAGATTGATGATCCAGCTGCATTGGGAACTGGAAATTTGCGGATTGCCACATCAATGAATCAGTTATGGCAAACCTAAGTCCACGGTGCATTAGATTGGCAAGCAGACGGGCGGTGTTCTTAGCATCATCTAGGCCACAGTGAGCACGGCCTTCCCATACCAGGCCAGCCAGCTGAACAGCCTCTTTTAGGTTACATTTAACTGCGCCAAATACCTCGTGAAATGGGACCCTCAGGTTGATCCATCTAGCAATAATGCAAACAAGGAAAAAATAAACTCATTCAACTGTCAATGTTCTATATATATCTAAGAATTTGATTCTCCAAATAAAACCACAGCTTGAGAAAAAAACAAGAATGAACATCAATATTGGCATAATCCAAAGAAAAGGCCGTACAGAAATGGCAGTGCATGTTAGTATGCCTTATAGGTGTTTTTACACTCTATTGTCACTATTTCACTGCAATGCCCATCTTTTAATGGTCAAAACAAAAAGAAAACAGGATCCCTGGGGAGGGAAAACATAAATCTCACTTCCTTCATACTTCTATCCTATATTGATTGTCTTTTGTTTTCTTTTGTGAGAAGTCACAATATGATTGTCACCATTCAAAGAAGTCAAAACACTTATGCATTCAGAGAATCAACCAAGACACTCAATAAAAGTGGTGCGCCCACGGGCAGTTACGTAAAATGATATTCTTTTTTCTTCATTATACATTGTGCCATTTCACAATAAGACACTGCAGTTGGGCACAGGAGAGTAATAGTACTAAAAGTACACCATAAAGAATATATTTATAACTATATTAGCAGAGAGAATTTTTTGTTGCTGTAAAGATTAAAGTTGTGAGAAATATTTCTATTATACTTTATTGATGGGAGAAATATTTTTTTTTACTTATCAAAAAAATATTTCTCTCATCAATAAAGTATAAGAGTAACAAGCTGTGGTCTTGCTTGCTATCAGTTTTCTTGTCTACAGAAGTATTGAAGAAATTATATACTATCCCTACAATAAAGCCGAAGACATTTCGTGGAGAGCATCTGAACATCTATGAAACCGAACCATAAAATTTTATTTCCCACACAATTAAATTAGCCCACTTGGTTTTTAAAATATTTAAGTCACTACATCTTTTGGAATGCTTAAGAAAGACAAGAAGGATTCTGGATATCAACAAATCAAATTATTTCTAGCATGTCATCACTTAATTATTATGAGAAATTTCATCTCACCACCAATTTTTTTTAAAAAAAATAATGCATTATATGCACAGACAGAAAAAGCTAATCTCAAAAGAAGCCCAAACAATCTGATAGAAAAGGAAGCAGTTAAATTTTGTTTCAATTTTTAAATTTTATAGAACTTTTAAATCAGCTACCTGTTGAAATATGGTGGTTTGCGGATCCTCTTTAATCTGCACTCAGATTCCAACATTACCTGACAATCCCAATTTGACCATGTAACTACAGCAAAGTTGGTATGTTTAATCCCTTTCCCCTCAAGCCACTTGTCATGCAAAAGTAGAGCTTCACTCAGAAGAACACCTTTGTCTACCTGGAACCACCAGATAAGTGTGAATATTGACAAGCTTCATGTCTATGCTTCAGAAAAATTGAATAATTGATTCAGCAAAGCAATGATGGATTTCGTTGACAATATCCAATGAACAAATAAATAGAAAAATTAAATAATTGATTCAGCGAAGCAATGATGGATTACGTTGACAATATCCAATGAACAATAAATAAACAAATATATCTAGATTAACTGTTAATTTTAAAATATAATACTGAAAAAAAAAAAAAAAAAAAAAAACAAAGAAATGAACTTTTGGTACGCGATAATAATTTTATTTAAAAAAAACACATATTAAACGAGCACCAAATGAATACTTATTTTTCATCATAATTTTTTTTTCCTTCAAGAGAGAGGAATTGAAAAATAGCACCATGTAAATCCTACTGGTTCTCTTCCAAGCCCAAAAAAACTCCTTTGAATTCTATCAAAATTATTATAAAACTTGGTTCACTTTGTTAGTGATTTGAGCATGAAATGCCACTTGATCAATAAGCCCTACCTAAGTTCAGTTCATTATATATATATATATATATATTAATGAACACCAGAATGCACCGTTTGTTATATAATCTAAAACACATTTCTACAAGTAGGAATTATTGCTCAAAAATGATTTTCATTATTTTGAGTATATAGAAATTATTAAGAAGCTATACTTACATGTGCACTAAAATTGCCATTAACCTTGCCCTTGCTCGACTGGACCTAAAGTGGTGAAGGATCGCCACATGCATATACTGCTAATATTGTATATCGATTGCGAATCAAAGCCAGCTAGAAATACTAATATGTCAGTTCCACATTGACCCTCATGACCACCAATACATCATCATAATCTGAAAAGTAACCACCGAAATCCTAATCCCAAAGGTGGTCCTAGGCCACAACCCTAAGCCCTCTGCTATAAACTCAACAGCTCTGCACCGTTATCTTCATCATACCATTCACCTTAACAAGGTGCACAGTGATAATAACACCATCACCAGCTGTACTGCATGGACATTAACATAAAACATGAATATACTCCCTCAGTTCCTCTAATCAAATTCATCTTTCCCTAGTCCATGTTTCTTACGATACTGATACAAATATCTCACTCTTTATCTGCACCATTTTTATATTGTACCACAAAACCAGAAAGGTAAGCTTCAAATCAAGTTGAAGGCACCAAAAGGGATGAATACCGGAAAAACACACGCACAGGTAGAGGCAATGAGAAAGGATGTAGTAGCCAAGAATAACACAAAGCATATGGCCCTTGATGGAACTGAATGGTTGAAAACAACTCAACTAACCAAAAGAAGTATTAGTTAAGGCTTTGGTCTTTTCCTATCACATTTTCCTCAATATTTTGTAATCCTGTTCTTTTCTCCTTTTTTACTGATGTCCTTGTCTTAACCTAGTAAGAGAATGCATCTAATAAATCTTCCAGATGTAACCATTGAGGCCCTAGTTCTAACAATCATTACAATAATTAGTATGTGTGTGTGTATATCAACAAAGAACAAAATGATACAACATGCTGCGAGATCATTCTCCCCATGGAAAAAGGAAACTTGACCTTAAGTTTCACATGAATTGCATCTCCCCATTCCCTTAGCAAGACATTTTGGAGAATTTTAAAACAGTTTAATCTTTTTCACATATGTTTTCTTTCTTTTTGCTTTTCAAGGTGATCAAGTGAAACAATGCGTCTCCAACTTCGATTGAGTAATAAAATAGATATGCACTATCAATCACATGCGATTATTCAATTAAACTAAGTTGAGATTCTAAAGCAGCTTTTTCAAATTTGGAATTTGAAACTTCTTCAATAAAATTTTCAAACTTTTCAACTACTTGTGGTTGAAACTTGCCACCTCATATCCTATGCATTGTACTAACTTGCTTCTCAATAAGAATTGAAGTAACCTAGATGAACAAGTAACAGTTTTTTTTAAGTATTGGCCCCAAAGGGTGGAGGATTCAAACTAATGATGGACTAGTAACATGGGAAATAAAAGTAGAAGATTCAGAAATTTATGAAGAGGAAGGAGTTGTAAGAAGAGAAGAAAGAAAGAAAAAGGAAGAGGGTAGGGGGAGATGTTGCAATGTGATCTTCCAAGCTTCTCAATATTTAAAAGAAGCGGGTTTGCAAACAAAATGAAGTAGGAGAGAGAGAGAGAGAGAGAGAGAGAGAGAGCTCTTCAATATGTTCCTAATTTTCCAAAATTCGACTTCATCATAGACATAATTTTAACCTTCAAAGTCATGTCCAACTGAAGACTATAAAGCAATCTTTTTTCCCTTTATGATTGGCAAGTTACATATGCATTTAATGGGTTTTGAATTCATGACCTCACCCTCCATCAACTTTTTATTTTTATTTTTTGAGGAAGTGTCATTTGAGTCACAGCTCATTGGCAAAACTTATAAAGCAGTCATATTAGTAAGATCCAAATGACATGCAAAATAAAATACTATATAAAATTGGACTTTAGCAAGCATGGAAATTGCAGTTTTTCTCACAATTTCCACTATAAAGACAAAATATCTAACAATGTAAGACATAGTAAAATCATTATACTCCTTGAAAAATGGTAATTTAATTCTATAACTGTAGTACACTTGTTATATTTTCATCTCAATAATGCAACAAGAATTATAACCATAGAACACATCTAAATCAGACATTGTTATATATGTATGGCCTGTTTGGTTTATATTTTTCAGGTAGATTAAATCTTAAAATGATTAATCCATTTTCATATCTCAAAATAATGTTAGCCTAATTCAAATAAAATTAAAATTAAAATTTTTTAACCAGCTAATCAATAAAATCACAATCAGATCAGATAAACAATTATTCTTAAAAAATTCCAAACCAAACAAGCCCATATTGCATGCAATATGTAAAATAGCGCACCAAAGCTTTACCTAACTAGAATAGTGATTTTTCAGGAATGAGGCAGTAAAGTATGTACTGGGTCAGTAACAAAATCAGATTGCTAATTCTATCAACTAGTCAGAAAGGTGAAGGCAGAGAGCTTGCAGCAAGAATGGCCAGTGAAAGATATGGTGCAGGGTTTGCAGGTTAGGCTGGTGACCATCAGGTATTCCTCCACCCTTCTTTACAAATTACAAATCTTTTTAGAATATGTTACAGGCTGTCCTTTGATTTAGACAAAAAGCTGGAAGAAAGATCATGGGATTAAATTTAAACATACTTGTGCTTGCTGAATGCCAGTAAGCTCCTTGCAGAAATCACTTAAAAGTTGATTGCATGTAGGCCGCACATAAATTTGAAAACAATCTTGCAGTTGGCCAGTCATACTGTTTACTATTACAGATGGGAACTCAATAATCTCCTGGGGGTGTGGGTATTTCTCTTTGTCACAGGTTGCCTCAAAATCTATGACCACAAAATATTGGAACTCTTGGAATTGAAAACCTGGTTGGTAACCTTGTGATGACATCCTGAAGGGCACAGGTTCAAATTGATCATACACAGGAAAATTGTGCTTGTGATTCGTGGGATAAAAATGGCTTTCAAGCGCATAAAACGGGTTCTTTTGTGCCATTTGAGCATTGGCATGAAAAGCAGACCAAACATAAAAGTCTTGTAGGTGAATTGGTCTATAATAACCTTCATTAGGAGGCACAAAGAGCGGGTTGCGGAATGACCTGTCAGGTTCTCTGAAACCAACTCCTGAGTGGCTACTGATTTCATCATTAGCCTGAGGGGAACCTTCCACAAAATTCCTATTATATTGCAGCTTGTATGGTAATGTCTTGCTCCAGAGGCAACTCATGTATGCCTCAGAGTAATTTTGCATTGTTTCTGTCACGAAAAGGTACAACTAATCAAATAACTCCTCAACGAGACATTGTTTAAATGAAACAGTGCCAAGAATATTCATATTAAGATAATAAAGGAGCAAGCATAGAAAAGTAGTAAATTTTATTTTTCACAAGCAAACTCCAATTTTAATATACTTCAATGTTGGAAAAGAAGGACATAGTTGGTAGGGAGTTTCACAAGACATTAGGCATTGGTATAGGAACAATGAAGATAGGTGAGTAATAAAAGAGGCTGTGGTAATATCTGTATTTCTTGTTTAAGGTTGACCCCAGTTAAGTGATATCAAATACAATTGAACATTGTATTCATTATAATCACAAGATACACCTCTCCTCTTAATACTAAATTAGCAATCATATATTTCAGACAATAAATGACTACAATCTTCCTTCTTATTATTTATTTAAACCATGATGCAAGACTGCAGTATTTCCATTTTTATACTTAGCTACAGAGGACCCTAATCAATTAAGGAGACTCAAATGCAAAGTTAAGATCCTGTTAAAATCCAGAGCAACAATAAATATTCAAAACAAACCATTGCCTATATTCCTCTTCTCTGTCTCTCTCTCTCATCAGGATCTGGCCAGGGGTAGGACCAAATACTGATGTCAACTAGATCTTCGTATCTGATTACTGCAAGTTGAATTCCAATTACCACAACTTTTGGTTCAGCATACTTGAGCAAAAAGATTGATCTTGTGGCATTAGGTTGTAACAAGTGTCACTTCATTGTCATACCACTGAAATATATGTATGTGGCCCTCATTTCACTAAAATAAAATCCAGTTGATCCACAGGGAGCTTCACACGAATACTAAATGAAAACCATTCCAGCTCCTATAAAATTAAGCTCTACCAACTTCAAGATCCTATTAAAACCTCTGTTATTACTTTCCCTTCACTAGAAGCTTCAGTTATTCATAGAGCACCTACAACCAACCCTACAATTTTTATTTTTTTATTTTTATTGAGATATCAAAATGCAGGCTTTCAAAGAATCTTCTGCTAGTGATGGACCTCAACATAATAATTTGCATATAAGGGGAGGGATGCCCAAGAATGTACATTTGTTAAAATTGGCTCTTAGCTCCTCACATTCTATATTTTGTTTGAGATAGCTAAGCAGTCAAAGAAATGGATGCCCTTTATTCATCTCTCTGCTATCAATCGTATACATGAGAAAACACATCAACAGTGAAAATACACATAATGACAGTTGATAAAGACTCATGCCACAATGACCAATGGAATTAGGGAATCTCTAACCCTTCCCCAAGCCATGGTCTGACTAAAGTCCAATTCCATAAATCATTCTTTTTCTATAATTATTCACAGTCCTAGGAGGCTAAGATTCAAAAGAATTATCCAAACAATAACCTGTTTTGTGTTTCCAAAAAATAATGACCTGTTTTAATTACAAACTTTCACTCCATATATAGTTTCAAGTCCATGGACTCATCAACAGACTAGTCAAAATCATCATCCATCTGAAATCTTGATTTTAAAAAATAATAATAGATAGATAGAATACTCCTAAACTCTAATATAACATCAACATCTACCTAGAAAAAGGTGCATATTCTTGTGCTATACAATCCTACCCAGAAAATCAAGTCCATAGTGTCATCGTAGAAATATCAAACAACAAAGAATATGATGAATTAACATGGATGTACCCAAGGCACAAGGACACCGTTTCTGCAGAGTTTGGAAGAGGTGATTGCTAGACGGCACTACACTACTCCCAGTAATTAACATGGCAGCTGCAAAACCAAATCATTGTGTGTTTCTTCTCTAATGCTCAAACTTTTTAGTGATTTCAGCATTATAGCACAAATTGAACACAACCCAGGAATTCTCACACCAAACAAAACAAAACAAAACAAAAAAACTCCACTTGGGTCCGCAATGCCCTGAACAGACTGGCCATATAAATCAACTGGGTAGAAAAATATAACTATAAAATCCAAAACCCATTTTTTCTATCACATCATAGAATCTAAATACCAATGTACCACATGAAAGTCTCAACCTTTAGGATCCCATCAACAGTGTACCACAAGGCATGACCCAACAGCGAGAGAAAGAGTAAATACAAACAAATACTTCATGAAATATTAAAAAAGCACATACCTTTGTGTTCAAGGGCCATCATGATCATGTACATTAGCCGTAATCACATCAATCAGATCACCCTCCAAAACTTCCCACCTAATTTAAACCAACCCATCAAAAAAAAAAAAAAAAAGCAAGCAAATTTAGAATGATTCATAACAATGAATTGTTTGTGTAGTTTTTGTGAATTGTGATTTGCTTACATGCTGAGGAGAGCGAGGTTTTGTTGTGGCAAAATATTAATGTTTATTAAGGCAGTAGAGAGGCAGAGACCAAATTCAAAGAAAGGTATAATACTGAGGAGGAAAGAGTATACCCCAAGGCACTGGACTTCATGGATACTTGTATTTAACACGATGTTTTGTTTTTGAAGTAACCGGAGAAGATTGAGTGGTTGGATAAAGGGCGTTGATGCTAATCTTAACAATATAAAATTAGGATAATCAAATCATGATGTTGTCGAGTAATAATTAATATTTAACAAGATATTACAGTAAAATATATAAATTGGTATTACCAAAAAAAAATTAGGTCAGATGATTAAACTATATAGTATTAAATTTTATTTTAAATTTCTTGAAATTTGTGGCAATAAAATTTTAGTTTGGAGTAGAATTATAAATTTCTTAAAATTTACTTTTACTTAAATTAAATTCCTATCATTTAAGTTCTTTTGAGAAAGTTAGTTAACCCATTAACAAATAATTTTTCCCCTAGATTCCAAACATCTTATGCGTGGGAAGGTGTCAATTAAGTTATAAGACAGTGCGGTGGTCACTTCACAATAATAAATACTTGTGAAGGTGTGGAGGGAAAGAGTCGGGGTTTAATTCTCTAGGGGAGAGTTTCACTCTCATATACACTTAGATTACGCTAAAGTAGAAATTCTATCTTGTATTAAAGGAAAAAGTTACAAGACTCTTGACAACTATTAAGATAGATAGAATTTCAGTATAAGTATAATTTTTTAAATTGTTGAAACTTAAGTAGTAGAGTTTTAGTTGAGCTAAACTATCCAAAAATTTAATAAGACAAATTAGTTTAGATCTTTTAAAAAAAAATCTTAATTTCTTGAAATTTGTGGTTCTAGAATTTTAGTTGGAATAGAATTATAATTTTTTTTGAATTTTGTTGATAATTCGTTAATGACAGAAGGGGGAATTTGAATCATGTGTAGTCTCCGTTTGAAACACTAGGAGGTGGTAACAATTACATAAATTTAACTATAATAACAATTAATAAGATAAATAGAATTTTAGTCACTATGGTTTTTAAACTCTTGAAACTTTTTTTTTTTAAACTATCCTAACCATTAATAAGATAAATTAATTTAATAATTACTAAGAGTGTATCATCCCCATAGGCATATACAAGCGATGGGGTCATTGGTTTAGGGTGTAACATCTCATTTTATACCCTTTTACAACTTAAGTCCCCAGCCCTTGAGAGAAAGCTTGACAAATGCCAATTATGGGTAATTACGGTATTATCGATAATTTGAAAGTAGCCACAACTTATAATACTCAAAATCAATCCAATGAAGTAATGTGGGTGATATAGAGAAAAGTTTGGATAGGAAAAACAAAATGAAAGTGGGGGGAAAGAATGCTAAATTTTAGGAGCTCTTTTAGTTTTTTATTTTTTAAAATTGGGGTGTTTTACTTTTATTCGGATGAAAAAGGAATACAAAAAGCTAAATTTTAGGGAATAAAAAGATGAATGTGAAAGAAAAAAAAAATCCTAAATTTTAGAAGTTCTCTTTTTGAATTCTAAATAAAATTTGTTATTTAACATTTATGACCCTATTTCTAAGAGAAGTTACCCTTCATTAATGAAGGTATTTTTGAACCACATAAAAGTCTAGTTCAAATAAGAGATTTTTCTTATAAATAGTATAGAAGTATAGATTAAAAAAAAAAAAAAAAAACTCTACACTTTTACTTATCAATTTTTATGTTAGAATATGTTCATGAACTGTGAAGTTTTGAGGTTTGTAAGATTTGTTGTTGAAGTTTTTATTTATTTATTTATTTAAGAAACAAATTTGTTGTTGAAGTTTGTGAAAAGTATTTGGTTCTTATTTTTTTTTTTTATTACTATGCATATATGTAGATTTAATTTTTGATTTAAATTATGAAATTTGCTATTAGTAATTCCTCTCTTTTTGTTAAATATGGTCATGGAACAAGTTATAATTAATTGATTGATGGTCAATGTGATTGACCAAGAATTTAATATTATTTTATAGTCAATTCATTAATATCAGAGGTTCTTTCTCTCCAAAAAACAGTGGTTAATTTAGTTTGATTTTTAGACAATTTCCTAGTGATATAGATTGTGTTTAAGTAGGATATATAACAATGTATAAAGAAATACAAGCAACAAAACTCAAAGCTGAATCTCGAATGTTGGACACAAAGTGGGAGATGGACCAGGTGGGACAAGGACCATTATCAAGGACAGCTTCATAGCAGACCTTTGAATCCTCTTTGAACTAGACATGGCTCCATCTCTCGTGGGTTGCTAGTTGTACTACCCAGTGGAGAGCCATGGCTTCTACTTAGAGGGGCAAAAGCTTAGGGTTTAATCTGGTCTAGACCTTGAGAACAATACCATGAGGGGTCCTTGGCAATGACTACTAGGGAGGAACGAGAACTTGAAAGTGCAGTATCAATATTAACCTTGATAAAACCCAGTTTAGGGGGGGGGGGGGTGACCACTTGGGAGCATTGAGCACGGGTTTAGGGGACTCAGGCTGAGAGATGATGAGAGCAAATTCGTGGGACTTGGACAGGATGTTTTGGATGGATTGGTGAAGGTCCATCATGGAAGCTTGTTGGAGCATAGCCTTGCGGACATGCCAAATTTCTTCAATTGTGAGTGCCCTATTGAAAGAAACAATCCACTAATCTTAGGTATGGCGCAGAGAAGCTGGGGGGCAAAAAAATCAGATTAACTATGTCAAGGTGGGAGTTTAAAGGTACTTGATCTGCCTTGAAACCCCAACAGGTGGCGAACCACAGAGCTTTGGCAGCGGGACATTTGAAGAAAAGGTGGAGGGGGGATTCGAGTTCATGATTGCAAAGTAAGCTGCATGAGTTATTTATGTCCATTTTAATCATGAGATTACCTCTTGTAGGTAGGGCATTAAAGCCTACTCTCCAGAGCAGCATCTTGATCCTTTCAGGGACATAGAGCTTTTAGAGCATTTTTCAGTCTATATCGATGCTTGGTGGAGGGTTGTCTTAGGAGACAATCTGTTTGTATGCTGCTTTAATAGAGAAACAACCTTTCGAATCTGGCGTCCATACAAGCCTGTTGGGTTTTGTCTGATGGGAATGGGAGGAAAGAATTGCATGGGCATCTGATGTGGTGAAAAGGTCATGAATTAAAGGTGCTTTCCAGCAATGCAGCTCTGGATTTATGAGATGAGACACAGTCAGACGTGATAAGGTTGATGAGGCAAACCTAGGGGATGTGATAAAGCCTCGGATCCGCGGCACCTAGGGGTCGAGCCATATGTCCATGGATTTACCATTACCAATCATGTAGCAGGCACCTTTAGTGATGATACTCTTAGTTCTTTTAATAGCCTTCCAAATAGGGGATGCCTTTTTCAAAGCGTGAGACCGAAGCCAATCATCCTTGACTTTATATTTTGATTGTAGGATCTTCATACACAAACTGTCTCTTTTAAAGGCAACCATCTAGGCTAACTTTGCTAAAAGAGCATTGTTGATGTTTTTGGACTTTTTAAAGCCGAGACCACCTTCTTTTATAGGATGGTAGAGATGATCCCGGGCTTTCCAAGCTATAAATTTATCGTCTTGTTGCTTTGGTTTCCACCAAAACCTTCTAGTGAAGGAGTCGAGTTTATCATAAATATTGTTGGGGATATTGAAGGTAGACATGGTGTAGTTTGGTATGGTTTGAGCCACTGAATTAATTAGAGTCCTTCTACCAGCCCAAGACAAACATTTACTTCTCCACCCCTTGAGCTTGGCTTTAAGCTTGTCCTAGAGGAAGGTGAAATCTTTGGAAGGTGCTTTTGAAAGGAACATCGAGGCACCAAGATAGATTACGTCTTTTTTTAGATTTTTCACTCTTAGTATGCTTTTGACAAGCCTGCGATTATGGCTTTGAGTGTGTTTGGAGAAGAACACTTCGGACTTGTTCTTGTTGATGGCTTGCCCTGGCCAGCTACAGTATTTGTCAAAGACCTTAACTAGATGTGTTGCGTCTCTCCTGGTTGCTTTGGTGAACAGTACAACGTCATCCACGTACATGATGTGGGTGATGGTTGGGCCAGAGATGCTAGTTTTGATGCCACTAATATTTTTCAATTTGAGCTCATAATCTAGCAATCTGGATAAGACTTCTTGCCCCATAATAAAAAGATAGGAAGATAAAAGGTCACCTTGCCTGAGGCTTTGGCTAGGCTTGAAACACTTTGTTTTACCTCCATGGATGAGGAAGGTGTAATTGAAGCCAAACTGGAGGACAACAACTTTGATGAACTTCCAATTAACTCTGTCATATGCTTTCAAGAGATCCAACTTGATGGCATAAGTCCCGGGCTTATTTTACGGGACTTGAAGCTATGCACAACTTCTTGGACAATGATTTGGTTCTCAGCTATCCATCTATTGGGAATAAAGGCTAATTGACCAGGAGAGATGAGCTTGTCAAGGAGGGGTCTAAGCTTGGTAACGAGAAGCTTGGAAATAATCTTGTACACAATGTTACACAAACTAATGAGCTTGAAATGGTTAACGGATGTAGGGTTAGTAATCTTTGGAATGAGCACAATCAAAGAACTGTGCACCTCTTTAGGCATAAAGCCTTTTAGGAAGTAGGAGGTCACTGCCTTAACTACATCATTTCCCATGGTAGGCCATAGTTTCTTGTAAAATAAGGTTGAGAATCTGTCGAGACTAGGGGCTTTCAAGTCCTACATCTAAAATAATGTGTATTTAATTTCATTAGGGGATGTGATTTGCTTTAGGATGTCATTTAAATCTTCTTTGATGCAAGGAAGGACCAAATGCTCTAGATGGTCTGGAAAGCTTATGTCTTCTTCTTTGAAGAGATTGATGAAATCCAGAAAAGGTCATGAATTTGCTTTGGGTCATGAATCCAGGATCCATCTTCCTCTTTGATGCCATCGATGTCATTACTACGTCTGCAGATTATTGTGGACAGGTGGAAAATTTTGGAATTTTTATCTCTAAGCTTAAGCCAAAACTCCCTGGATTTTTTACGCCAAAGGACTTTGCTTCTAAAGAGCCATATGTGAGTTCAAATTGAAGGGCTTGTTCTGCAAGTTCATTGGCTTGAGATGGACGCAAGTCCTGGGTCTGCTTGATTTTTTGGATAAGATTGTTGATTCTGTCCTGATAGCAGCTGAAGACTTCTTTGTTCCATTTTTTGAGAGCATCTCTAGTTGAGGCTTGTCTTTTATAAAGCTTTGCAAAATTTAAACCCAACACTTCTATATTCCACGCCTTGTTAATTAAAGAATGGCAACTCTCATCTCTTAGCCAAACTACTTCAAACCGAAAAGGTTTGTGGGCAAAGCTATCATAAGGATTTGTGTCAAGGGAATGGGGGTGTGGTTAGACTTGATGGCACTATGATGGGTTATAGAGGCTTTTGGATAGGCTAGTCTCCATGAGATATTGGCAACTCCTCTATCTAGCCTCCTTTTGATTACGGAGCTACCCCATTTTCCTTTGGCCCAAGTGAATTTGTTCCCTGTAACCTAGGTCCACTACATTAAATTTGAATAGAAGTTCTTTGAGATAATTTGTGGCTAAAGTGCTACCTTTTTTGCCTCCTGATTGTTCATCGTCATTGATGATGAAATTGAAATCGCCGATACAAGCTCAAGGTCCATGGTGAGCCTCTAAGAGAGCAAATAAATTCCCCCAAGCTTTCTTTTTCGTGGAATGATAAGGAGGCTGATAGAAACAAACTAGCAACCCGTCAAGAACAGAGTCAGAGATTTTGACGGCTATAAGATTCTTGTCAAATTCTACCTTCTTTGTAGACATACCATTTTTCCACAAAATGCATAAGCCCCTTATATTGCCTTTAGACTTAACCATCTAACTTTTTAAGAGAATATCATTTACTACTAAATTAGGTTCTTTTATTAACATGGTTTTAAAAAGCGTTATTATTAAACCATGTTATGCTATTAACGTGATTAAGTTTTTTTTTTTTTTTTTTAATAGAATGGTTCCTAAAGTCCTTTTTGATTAAAAAAAAAAAAACATTGTTGTTCTCTCTAACCTATCTATTATCAGCAGAACAATAACAGCAGCAACTGTAGGGAATTCAACCGAAATTCCCAACCTGTGAGAAACAAAAAAAAATAGAGAAAACACAAGCCAAAGAAAACAATTACATGCACAAGACAATATTTACGTGGTTCGGCAATTTGCCTACATCCACAAAGTTGCAGGGATTTCACTATTATTAGGGAAAAATACAAAGTGCGGCTACAGTGTTTCACACTTTCACAAGACGACAACAATACAATAAACCCTAATCACCAAAATACAATTTTTACATCCTGCGCACAGGATGCCCAAGCCTCCGCTCCATGGACTAAGTCTCAGAAAATCTCTTATTAAAAACCATGCAACATTATTCAGGTTGGGTTGGGTCGTCAACCAGATCAAATACAACTAGGCTCCACAAAGTTCAGCAGCAACAATAACGCAAGGCAAGCAGGTAAATGGATGAGTATTTAACTGACGGACTTCTCATTGAGATCCTACTCTGGTTGCCACTGCTGCCTTTGTATGATTTTAAAAGGGTTTCAAAAAGGTGGTATGAGATTATTTCTAGTTCTTATTTTAAGGAACTTTATAGAAAGAGAAATAACAGGATAGAAGAAAATGACTTATCATCATTGCTAAGCTTCTACATAACTGGTGGGATAGAACAAGCATTTTTCCCTACTACATCATCTCGGTTAGAGACATATTTTCCTATATCATCTTCATCTTGTGTACCAGATTCAGATTCGTTCAAAATTATTTATATTGATCGTTCTTCGTTTATTGCCCTTTCAAATGGCTGCATGATATTTGGCAATCATTACTGGAGTGATTACTACTTGAGCAATTACACACAACGAAAGCTTCACCTCTTCCCCAAGCCACGAAATACCCACAAAAAAGTTGCAATGGGATTTCATTTTGATTATGCGGCTAAAACGTTTGTGCAGTACGCATTGGCTTGTCGGATTTTCCTAGTTATAGTTCCACTCGTCATATGGAGATAATTACTTGTGTGGAGATCGAGCATGGAAAAAACGCATTCCCTCACATTTACATATTACTTTTCAAATAAGACCGTTTGAGTGTGCAGTGCATGTTAATGGTGTTTTCTACTGGTTGGAACTCAATAATCATTTAGTGGCATATGAATATGGTTCATAGTTGTCGTCGTTGTCATTGTATTCCTTTGCCTGAAACTGATCACTATGTAGTAGAGCGATCCGCAATGTTAGGGGAGTCTAAGGATGGGCAACTACAATATGGGAGGAGATATTGCTTTGGAATCAGGGTATGGGTTCTTGAAGATTGTGTGACTATAATTGGAATAATATCTCCACGATGGGTTATGAGGCACAACTTCAGTTTTATGTTACTGCACCATTTGTATCCAGACTTATTGAGCTCTTGTGACCTCATTTTAAACAAGAGCATTCTTCAGAATGAAAGGTTTGCTAACGTTCCCTTGCTCCTGGCTTTCCACGTACCGGAATTTGTTTTCCTAAGGCTAGGCAACAGTGTCCTTGTCTACTGTCTAGTTCAACAGAAGCTGGAGCAGGTTTCGATACAATCTAATGGTGGTATTGTACCACTGCAGGATAATTGCAGAAAAGTTTTTCCTTTCTTTTGGCCAACTTGGTTTACTAATCGTCTCAGAGGCAGACCCACGTTAGGGCAGAGGGGGGCCATGCCCCCCCCCCCCCCCCCCCCCCCAAAAAAAAAAAAAAAAAAAAAAAAAAANCATCTTTGGGATTTAAAGCTGAACTAAGAATGACAAGTTTTCGTTGTTAACTCACCAAATCTACTTTTCAATTCTTACGCAATTGAAAGTCTATTGCAACTGTAAATTCAAATTCTAAAATGATGTTCCATTGTTAAATCTTCATCTTGACGACGATTCTACCTCGACCTTTAGTGTAACGAGCATTCATATCAGGAATATCAATTTTCATGTTGCTCACAAAATGCTATAACCTAGCAAGTAAAGGCTCCATCCATCATCTCTCAACTTTTGAATAAGTGATTTTGTAGTTGAAACTAAATGCATGGCATTTAAAAGGTCTTGAGAACGTTGTTGCAAAGCTTGACAAAGAACATTAGTAATTCCCATTATCTCTTTCATCAAATGCAATAGTTAAAATAAATTCAAATGATGTAATACTGATAAGCTCCATCGGCATCACCGCGTTGTTTATAGTTAGCCCTTCTCAGAGATAGTGTTGATAACTTTGCAAGTAGCATCAAACATGTTAATCAAACTACAAATAGATTGAAAATGAGATCCCACCTAGTTCTCCAGCTCGTTGCAAAGTACCAATTGGTTTGCCCCTCTTCCAGTCTCAATTTCATTAGAGCAATCATATTCTCAACTTGTTCTGATTGAGCATGTTGTAATTCATCATTACGCTTACTAGAACAACAACAATATTGATAATATTAACCAAATGATCAAAGAACTGATGAACATCTTTTACTTCTCTAGATGCTGTAACTAGAGCTAATTGCAACCTATGAGCCATACAGTGTACATAATAAGCATATGGGCAATCTTTAAGAAAAAGACTGTAATCCATTCCATTCACCACGCATGTTACTAGCCCCATCATATCCTTGACCTCGAATATTTTCAATGTGGAGGTTGTAATGAGAATAGGACAGCACATATCTCATTCTTTAAAGTCAATGCAGTAGTGTCTCTAACATGCACAACATGAAAGAAACGCTCTTTAATAAAACCTTCTTTATCAACAAACCTCAAAATGATGGCCATTTGCTCTCTCTTCGACTCATCCCGAGCTTCATCAACAAGAATGCAAAATTTTGCATCCCAATTTCTTCACAATAGCATTTCGCACATTACTAGCAAGAATATGCAAAATCTCTTTTTGATTGTGGGTGATGTATATTTGGCATTTCCTGGTGCATTTTCCAAGACAACACTAGCTATTTTGTCATTGAAAATTGATGTGAATTTTATCAATTCAATAAAATTACCTCTATTTTTTGAATCAAGACTTTCATCATGACCTCTAAAAGCACAAGCTTGGAATGCTAGCCATCGAGCACACTCTACTGAGGTTTTGAGCCGCAATCGATTATTTTCTAATTCTTTTGACGTTTGTTTCTTAATCAGCTTGTCAATATGCCGTGGATAATTCTTTAAATCATCGCAACATTTCATAGCAATCTTATGTGGGGAGTTTGGTTCTTTCCTTCATGACGAATTAAAGCACAATTCATTCCATCTTTCATCTTTTTCCAATTATTAAAACCTCTTGAAATGAATACATCTGATTAGGGACGACCTATTGGTTTCTTACTAAAAGGTAGCAAGGTACAATATATCGCATCCATTGAAGGTGAGTATTCAACCAATCTTATGTGAATCATACCATGAAGGTTGAAATCAACGACGATGAGTATCATCACTGTATGGATATTCTATATTTACAGGTTGATATGGACCTTCTATGAGATAAGCTCGTCGGATTTCATCTTGTTTGTTGATAGGAAATTCACATATTTGTTTACGTGATCCTGGATCACGATCTATCTCTTTAAATTGAAGTTTTGGACATTTGGAGGGATGTTCATCAGGCATTGAAGTATTAACATTTGTTTCTACAGCCACAGGTGTCCTAATTTCTGAATTGCTAACATCTTTTTTCTTAAAGAATGCATCAATTGTTTTTCGTTTGCTCAAAATTCTTTTAGCTTTAAGAATATGACTCAAAAATTAACCTGAAAAGAATTTAAAAAAAAAATTAATTAGAAATTTTTATTTAGTTATATGAATGTTATTCATACTAAAAAAAACAAAAATTTTCACTATAATTTAAACAGTCAGCCCATTTTTAATACAACTTTAATTAATAATAACCCTCAAACAAAACAAAAATAATTTAATTAATTTGTCTTTTATAATGTATTGGTTAATTTAATTATATAGCTTAATTATTATTGTTTAGTTTAACAATAAACTATATTGCTTTAATTTATTTGCTATTAATTATACTGCTTTAATTTGTTATATTGTTTTAATTAAAGCAATGTAATGTGCTACACATTATATTGCTTTAATATATTGGTTAATTTAATTATATTGTTTTAATTTGTTTTAATTTATTTGTTATAATTAAAGCAATGTAATGTGCTGCACATTACATTGCTTTAATTATTATGTTACACCGGCCCCATGTGCCCATAGCCCATCTACCCCCTCCCTACCCCACTCAACAGCCAACAACAAGCAAAAATGCGCCCCAATCACAATAGCTAGCTGCAATCAGAAAATTTCACAATGCCAATCACAAATTATAACACACGTTATACTAAATGACAATTAATATTTTAACAAACACTAATGAGTCACTGACCAACAACAAAAGTGACAAGATAAAGCGAAATTAAAAAAAATGAGTCACTGACTGACCAACAACAAAAAGTGATAACATAAAGCCAAATTAAAAAAAAAAAAAAAAAAAAAAGAAGACAAAAACATTAAAACAGAAAAGGCAAATTCGGCCAATCAGATAGGCACAATTCAAAAGAGAGAGACACGAGAAT
Organism: Quercus suber; assembly: GCF_002906115.3. NCBI lineage: Eukaryota > Viridiplantae > Streptophyta > Magnoliopsida > Fagales > Fagaceae > Quercus > Quercus suber. The sequence goes on from NW_027069892.1 coordinate 474,147, forward strand.
CTGAGATCAGAATTTAAAGATAAGAATAAAGAGGAGACTTCATTTATATTCTTTCATTTTTTTCCTTCAGTGAGATAAAGAGAGAGAGAGAGACTGAGAGAGAGTTAGAGAGAAAAACCGGAGTAGAGGCAGAGGCGATGAAGATCTCTGTGATCTCCGATGACGATGAGGCAGAGAAAATGATCTGAGATCTCTGCGGACTGTGATCTCCGATGGCGATGAGGCGATGAGGCGATCTCTGCGATCTCCGATAGCTGGTCCGCTACGATCTGCAAAAAAAAAAAGATTTCAAATGTTCAGTGAGATAAAGAGAGAGAGAGACTGAGGGAGTTAGAGAGAAAAAGTGAGAAATACCTTGAGGGAGGGCCGGAGGGAGCACCGTCTGAGGGAGGCCGAGCACCGGAGCAGAGGCAGAGAACTCTGCGATCTCCGATCTGCGATCTGCAGACTGCGATGAGCGGCGACCGAGCTGCGGCGACGACGACGGCGACGTCAACGTGACCGTGGTTACTGGGTTAGTGGGTTTGGTTTGCTGGGGACCTGGGGTTTGGTTTTCGTTTGTGTATTGGGGTTTTTTTTTTTGATAAACACTCTGTTTTAGTTTTCTGAGTTTGATGAGCTTAGTATTGGGGAATTGGGGTTTGATGAGCTTTAGTATTGGGGATTTGGGGTTTGATTTCTCTGCTACTGCCACCGATGTGATGGATTTCAACTCTGCCAGCGACGACGCGACGTGCTCTGTACTGGTTTTTTTTTTTTTTTTTTTTGGTTGAGAATCTGTGGGCTGGCCGTGAGCGAGCTTGGGCTCGCCGTGGGCTTGGTTTGCCATAGGCTCTGTTACATTTTTTTTTTTTTTTTTTTTTTTTCAGATTTTAGTTCAAATTTGTTTTGGGCTTTTTTTTTTTTTTTTTTGCTTGAAAGTAGAACAGATATATATATATATTATATATATTTTTTTTTTTTTTAATTTGAGGTGTTCCTAATTTTTGATTGGGGGCTGGGAAAATGGGTGAGAATTGGGTAGGGGGGCCGGCTGTGTAATGTTGGGGGGGCTCAATTATTTTTTCTCCCTACTCTAATGGGAAATTTTTTTTTTTTGCAGGGGTCTCGGCCCCCTCAAGCCACTATGTGGCTCCGCCCCTGCTGACATCTCCCATCTATTGAATATTGATAGTGCTATCATGCATTTTATAACAAATATCTTCTCACCATCTTATGTAGAAAACTTGCTAGATTATAAATTTTTTCTTCAATTATTTCTGTGTGGGGTATGATACTATCCAAGTTTGTATTAATAAATGTGTAGTTCATGGATCGTGGGCTAGTACAAATTAAAGAATAGAAGACTAAAGTTGTTTTTCTTTTTGGTGGGGATTAAAAAGGTGCACTAAATTATAGCTGAAGTTTAAGAAAAATTTATGACTAAAGTTAATATTTCGAGTAAACTACATATCTAGTATTACTTGATAATTGACATACAATGGAATGGAAGGAGTAGATTTAGAACATAACAAAATACACCTAATATTCAACCCTTTTCAGCTAGTAAATCAACGCAATGATTCCCTTGTGCATGTGGAAGAAGATATATCTGTGAAAATTATTTATATTTTTGGAGTCCTTTCTGTTAAGCTACAACTCAATTTAATATATTTTTTTATTGGATGTTAATTTTGACAAATTTACTATTAAATTACCTTTTTTATTTTTTTATTTTATTTTTTATATCTTGCAAATTTTCAAAAGATCAAAAGTTAATAGCTATGTCATCAATTAAATTTTTAAATTTTAAAATTTTGTAGTCTAAAATTATATATATATATATATATATATAAATCAAATAGTAAATAACATCCAATTGGCACAAAATTAAAAATTTTCATGTGTGTTAATTGTAGGAACTCGATTTGCAGCCCAAGTCCAAGAGGTATGGATCTTGGTTCAGTAAGCCCAGTACAATGAATTTGTAAAAAGTGGATTAAAGAACTAGGTTTTAGTGAATTTAACAATGGCTAGTATGGATGCAAAAGGCGATCAAGTAAGAGCAAAGCACATAAGACTGAATAAATTCTCTGTCTGGAGACAAATCTTAGTATAAATTGATAAAACCGATTACCAGTGCAACTAGGGATGTTCGTGATGCGGTGCAGTTTTGGGCCATTTTTAGTACCGCAATTTGCGGTGCAGTGTAGCTAAAATTATAACTGCATCATACCTTATTTTTGTGGTCACATGTGCAGTGCGGTGCGGTGTGGTGCGGTTTAGAATTTAGCCAAAACCAAAACCGCACCGCACTTCATTTTGCGGTCACATGTGCAATTCTATGTATAAAATGCAGTTTGAAGTTGGTATATTTTTCAAATTTTTGTCTTTTCCTACTCGGCCCAAAACTAATTTTTCCCTTTTTTTGGGTCAAGTTTTAAATTATTGAGTTAGTTTTTCTTTATTTTGGGTTGGCTTTTCAGTCAACACTTGCTAGGGTTATTAAACTAAAAAAAAAAGAAAGAAAAAAAACTAGGGTTATTAAACTATTAATAATATATTTAATATTAAAAATAAATAAATATATTAATATATAGAGAGGGTGCGGTGCGGTGCTGTTTTCTTATTATAAAACCACAAACCGCACTGCACCATGCGGTGCGGTGCACTATTACTTGCGGTGCAGTGCAGTTATGCCATTTTGTGGGCGGTTTTTGTGCGGTTTTTGCAGTTTTGTCGGTTTATACAGTTTGGTGAACACCCTTAAGTGCAACTGTGATTGCTATAGTGTTCTTTTCCTATTTTTTCTAATCGCCCTTCCTTCTGGGGTCTCTTACATTATATATTTTCTTCCCGGTGATCTTGGCCCTCCACTTGTAAATCGTCTGAGCCACTACTTGAGTGTCCGTCCCATAAGACACCCCAACTGGCTCTCTGAGAGTTGCGGTAGCCAAGGAAACACTATTCAGGGGTCTTCTCTACATAAATGCGGTCGGAAAAGTAGCTGTAATGCATTTAATGTGGTGGTGGTAGCAGCTTTTCCTTAGATATTTCTAAGTTCTCATCATCCTTATACATGCACGACGCACGTTCTTATCGCTGGATCATCTTGGAAGGCTATCTTGATCGTTGAAATACAGATTTAAACTGCACTCATCATATCTGAGGAGGAATTCCTCCTCGAACCACCCCCCCTTCGTTCATTATTTATGAGACTTTAAAAATAGGAACCTCTCATAATTATCTGTACCCCCTCGAACATTCCCCTGTCTTCAAATAAGGCCCATGGCCCAATATATGATTTTTGGGCCTTTTATCCCTACAATAATATAATGAACATACAATTTAATAGTTAAAATTTTAAAATATATAGTCATTAATTTTTTAGTGATAAAAAATCACTAAATTTATTATAAACAGATGCAAGGTTACTAAATTAGATTTTTGTTTTTTAAAAGAAAAGATACACACCCATGGTTTGTAATATGTTTAATTATATAACTAAGGCACTGAACTGTTCAATGAAATGCCTGAAAGAGATACTGTATCGTAGAATTTAATGATTAATTGTAGGTATATATCATGATGATCAATGGGTATGCACAGAATGGGAGGATGGCTTTTGATTGCTATACCTGAGTAGAATTCATTTGGACCAGTGTGTATGGTAGTCTTGTGAATTGGGCTAATAATATTTATTGGTTATTGTTAGGTTCTAAGGTCTTAGGATTTTATGTATTTAGAACTCTAATTTGTAATGTTGGCAAACCATGATCAAAACAATGTATTTAGTCTTATTTAGACTTGCTCAAAGTTGGTTTAATATTGTACAGTTGGAATCGAGTGGCTGCAGAAGTACTTAGGACTCTCGGCCTGGCTCGATCGATCGAAGAATAGACTCGATCGATCGAAATTCGCACAGGTTGAATTTTCTGCAGAATTTCCAACTCAGCCCTACTTCATTAAACGTTTAGGGTTTTATGTTTTTACCCTAGGTATATAAATAAAACCCTAGCCACGTTTTTGAAGGTTGTCCATATTGTATTGTTGCTCATACATTGCTGTTTTGTGTGAATCTCGTGTGAGATCGTTTGAGGAGCTTTCCTTTACACAAACTTAGGGTTTTCATGGTGGAGTATTTCAACATCTTGAAGATCATTATGTTGCAACCATTGGAATTTAAAAGAAAGCAGCAGGGGAGCTTGTAGCTGATTGAGGAATTCAGAAAGAAGTAGTCCGTGGATTCGGAGCCTGCGCGTGGTCGTGTCAGGAAGTTCTACTGGTGGGTAGCATTAGGAAAGTCGAGCGGGGAGCTTGTAGTCCTTTTGTACGAACTCAAATTCTTTCATAGTGAATTCAGGTTAGCTCTTGAGGATCGGTGGGTCAAATCCTCCCCAGGTTTTTACCGTGTGGGTTTCCTGGAGTGATCATATCTTGTGTTATTTATTTTCCGCTGCTTTATATCTTGATATGATTGTTTAGATTGTTTTTAACCTAGAATTGCTTAATTTGACTAAGTAACAACTTGGCTAATTAATCTAGGCTACGCAAAAATGTGGTTTAAGGGGTCTAAATTTCCATCANCATCCACAGCAAGTGGAGCAATATTATAGTTATTTGGCACCACAAAAATCATTTTATCTATTTTAACTAGACACGTGCTGCAGCAGTGGATCTATTTTAGCTTTCAATACAATAAAAATAATAATAACCAAATAAATAATATATATCCATAATCAGCTATTTATTATTTTTTTCACTGTTCATCTTCTCTCTATCTTCTCCCTCACTTCCCTCTCTTCAACCCACAGCCCTTCACGGCACCACCACCATCACTGCCGCCACCGCCACCACCACCACTAGCACTAGCAGTCCATAGCAAGAAAAAAAAACCACAGAAAAACTCATTAAAATAATAATAAAAACATCCACACAAAAAAAAAAAAAAAAAAAAAAAAAAAAAAAAAACCAGCACAGTGGAACAGATCGGCAATGAAGCTAGCACCCCAGACCACCATCAAACCCACCATCTGAGCTTGATCGAGAGAGAAGAAACAAGACCAAGAGGCACAACACCCACCGACCCATGCCATCGCTGAATCTAACCCAAACCACCGTCAAACCAGACCAGCCATCGCTGATCACTCCATTGTCGACCCACACCATCGCCGGAGTTGAGAGAGATGGGCGGCTGGGACGGCGTCGGTTTGAGAGAAATGGCCGGCTGGGATGGCGTTGGTCCGAGAGAGACGAGCTTCAGAGGCAAATGACGATGGTCTGGTCAACAGGGACGTTGATGAGATGACAGTGAGCTTGAGATGAGAGTGAACGAGAGAGAGAGTGAATGAGAGTGCTAAATAAAAAATTGTACCAGCTATGATGATAAAATGAATAAAAAAAAGGAAGAAAGTTGTACCGGTGAATAAAAAATTGGTTTTTATTTTTTGCTCCAAGCTACAGTGCACATCTATAGATAGATGTGCACTATAGCAATTAAGCTAAAAATTTTAGCTATTGCTCCACTGCTATGGGACGTTTTTTGTGTTTGTGGAGCTAAAATTTAGCAATATAGCAATATGCCTCCACTGCTACAAGTGCTCTAAGTGATTACTGTCACATTATGAGTGTATTTTGATTTGAGTAATTTTCTTTTGTGTTCACAAATGGTTTGTTTTTTGCTAATTCCTTTTACATGAATATTTTTTGCAAATTTTCACTTGGAACATTTGGATTTTATTATATTTTCTCTCTTTTGTAGCTCAAAATTATTATTGAGCTATTGAGGTTTAGTTTTGGTTCACATTTTGTTTGAATTACTTGTCTATGTAATCGGTTCATAATATGTACAATCAATAGAAATTAACTGGTTTGGCTTTAATACTGGCTTCAGCAAATGAAGGTTGAATAACATTAACATGTACCTTAGTCTGGATATTTTGAAAATTTCACCAAAATGATTCCTATCAGGTCCAGTCAAGTACCAACGAATTATACTGTATATCATTTCCCTTCCAACCAATCCATCGGATTTTTTTTACCTTTAAACAAGTTAAATATACATAAACACACACACATGTATAATGCAGACAGTATGTAAGCTGGTTATTAATTTGCTTTATTTTTAAAATAGTAGTTCTTTCTGTTTCAGTGAAGTGGTACTGATAATTTGATCTTATGAGCTTATGTCATTGACTATGTGTGTGTCTACCTATGTGTTCCAGTTGTATTCTTTTCTATTTTCCAGCTCCATGTCTTGCCTTTAACCATCCGTGATGGCTTCATGCTATGTCATAAGTTTTTGTGTTGTGTACTGATTGAACATGTCCTAATTTTTTCCGGCCAATCTTTCAAAGGTATCCACGGCCTGAGAAGGAATCAATGTCAGTCATTTTCTCTCCTATATAATGAAAGATCACTAGATCTGGTAAGAATTTCCTTTATAATAATAGTCATTCCCTTCCATTTCTATTATTTTTGGTTCCATTTGATTGATTCCATTGTCCTCTTAATACATCTTCTCTCCTTTATCCATGTCTATGAGGTTTAAGACTGTGTTTGTTGAAGTGGTTTCTAATCTGGTTTTGATTCTCCTGGACCAGATTTGAAAGGATAAAGATGAAGCTGATTAATCATGGTTTAGTGGTTTAAAAGCCTTAATTTCACGTAGTCATCACCGGAAATGGAGAACAGAATCAAGGAGTGATGAGATTCCTTCCGTAGCAAATTGTCCTAGAACATACACACGAAGAAGTTCTCCTTTGAATTCTCCCTTTGATTGTAATGAAAGCCTGTAGAAGGTAAAGTTATATTGATTAATAAGTGCGTCCGTTTTGAGTTGAAAATGTAGACTGAAAAAAAATCTTATTGTGCTCAATTCAGGATAGTGGAGATCACCTTTCGTCTTCATAGTCCATATGAAAGCCCCCCAAGAATGGTCTGGATAAGGCATTGCCTGATCATGTGATATTGTATGATGTTCCTCCTAGAGGTTTCTTCCCTTCAGAATCTGCTAGTGTTGTAAATAGCGGAAGCTCTATCACCAAATTGACGTAGGAATGGGAATGAAGAAAACTTGACAAGAAAATAGACAGAGACACACACGAGAGAAAATCAAGAATTTTCGTGGTTTGGCTTTTAGGGACCGCAAGAGAACAAATTTCACTAACAAATATGGAGATACAAAGGTGTACAGCTACTCTCACAATGCCCAAACCCGAATACACCCAAATTATTCTCTCACACAAATACAAAGTTATCTCAATACAAAAGTTTGGGACTCAATACGAAGTTTGGGGTTGCACCTAATACAAATAGAAGTTTTCTCTTCTCTGCACAACCCCCAACAAGCCCCTTCATTTTGCTACACCACTGGCTCACATTTTTTTGCTGCTCGAGCCACACCACTTATGAATAACAACCTCCATATATATATATATGAGCAAAACAATACCAAAGTGTCGGCAAGCAAGCAAGAAAGCCATGCAACAAAGAAGTCAACAACTTCGGCAAAGACCATGAAGCAAATCTAACCGTGATTCACTTGCTTTACCATGCAACAAATTCACATACTTAAGGAGACAAGCTGATCTTAGCCTATGAAGCTCACGTGCGTTTCCGAATTCAGGCGCGGGTCACTGGGCCCCAAAATTTAAGAAAAGAAGGGATAGTAGGGGCGGAAAAAAAAATTAAGATGAATTACAAATCTGGCACATTCTTTAATAAAAAAAAAAAAAAATTGGTAAATCCGGTTAAACATTGGTTCTAAACAAAATCATTGCCCAAAATTAACATTATTATCCTCTAGACAAATCAAAAATCAACCGGATAAACTATAAATCCAGTCTAAGAGATTAACCACAGAACAATCACAAATCAAAACAAATAAAACAACTCAAATCATCCCAAAATTTTACCATTCTCTCTGCTCTCCGCCTCTCTCTGTCTCTCATTCTCTCTGATTCTCCTCACTGTTCTCTTCTGCTCAAGCAAGGCAGCAAGCTTCCTCCGGACCTCCGCCTGGACCGCCTCTCTCAACTGCTCAAGCAAGCTTTCTCGGTTTCTCCGCCTCTCTCATTCTTTCTCTGAATCTGATTCTCTACTCCCCGCCTCTCTCAGCTGCTGTCTGCTCAACGTATCACTATCAGGTTCAGGAATAAAAATTTGGGCACTAGGCTTTCCTCTTCATTTATTTGTTAAGATAATAAGATTGGGCCCTGCTTTTGTTTTTCAGTTTATGGCTGCCTGGACTGGGCTTAACTTCACGTTTGTTTGGCCTTTTAAGTTTTTTTTTTTTTTGGTTTATGGGTAGGATTTGTTTTCTTTGTTTGTTTGTTTTTTTTTTTTTAGTGGGTGGGTCTTATTGATAAGCCTCGTATTATGACTGTGCGTAATTTTTGTTATGCTTGTGCTTAAATTTTTTATTTTTTTATTTTAATCTTGTGTTTATATATATATATATAATATTAGTTAGTGGTAATATATTGATTAAATCTTTATTTATGTAGGTTGAGATTGCTAAAATTTGTTATTGTTCAGTGAAACTACAACAATACTTTTTACATAAATTAGGTTCTATTTCTCATTTGCTTTACACTTGAAAGTTATTTTTATTTTAGTCTTTATAAATATATTGTTGATTAGAAATATCTACTAAAAAATATGCATATGGATATGAAAAACTTAAAAAAAATAAAAAAGAAGAAAATTAATTGAGTCTCAAAATGATCATA